>NW_020630142.1:0-5831 GCF_003573695.1 Papaver somniferum
TATGGCTAACTTAATCCCAAGTACTCTCGACAAAAATCTTTGGAGCAGAATTCTGGCTGAGTTGGTTTACCATCTTATTTCTGGTGAAGAGGTTGATTTTTGTGGATTAATTGTTCGTCAAATGATTCACATGGTTTCACAAAAGAAAAACCTTGGTTTTCCATGCCTCATCAGCCGAATCTGTAGTCAATTTAATATTGCTCAGTTTGGAACTTGTGTTGGTACTCCATCTATTTTGAGCCAGACAGACATTAACAAAGTGAAGAAACCTGCCAATCCTGAAGTTGCTCGTCTTATTCAAAGGAATGAGTGCCTGGAGTTGGCTCATGTTGTGACAGTTCATCCCAACTTAGTTGAACCATTATCTAAGATTGCTGAGGATTTTTGTCGCAATCTGGTTAGTATCTTTCTCTTCATTTTGTTCAAACTCTTTCTTATATTATTTCTGCTGAACTTCTTATGTTGATCTTATTAAAACTGTTATTTTTAATGGTTGTAATGACTTATAGTATATTAGCCTTGAATGAATAATTCTTTCAATTAAACTGATAGATGTGTTAAGTCCATATGAAGTACAGATGAAGATTGTTAGAGCATAGCTCGGTCGACCTCGCATGCTTTGCTATCTCAAGCATGTTTGTCAATGTTAGTGATCAAAACTATGAGTCTTGATTTCTATCCTACATAGATAAGTGTCGGACTAGGATAGAAAAGTGTAGTTGAGATCAAGGACTTCATGGCGATTCATCATACAACGACGAAGATCTATACAAGGAACCGTGGAACTTCATCAACAAAAAGGTATGTGGAGACTTGAACTTATCTATCACTCAAAAGTCTATCTATTCTATCTCCTATTTCTTATGAGACAAAAGTCGTATGCTAAATAGACTAGATCATACACATTTGACATTTCGAGATGCGCATTCATTGCTTATCTTTATCTCGAAATCGTGTGTTGCTAAAGCGTTTCGCTTTGATCAAGTTTATCTTCACCTAGTAACGAAAGTCATGAAAAGTTTCAATCACTTTGAGAATTGCTCTGACGTGAATTGGTCTCTGAATAGCGGCTACATAGCGTCCTCTGAGAATGTCTCAATTATTGAAATGAGAGTTTAGATTACATAGCCATGTATTCCTTGAACCGAGGTTTTCGAACTTTGTTGATCAAGAGAAATCGGGAGGATTGTGGAATTGGCTTGCCAAGTCCGCGAACCCAGTACACAGACTCAATCCGCGAACTGTCGGAAGTTCTCGGACGAGAATTTTTGCTAGATTTTCCAAAACTCGTTTGTGTGCTAAGTCCGCGAACTCAGTCCGCGAACCCAGTACGCGAACTGGCGGAAGTTATCTTTCCGAGAATTTCTGCTGAGTTTGGAAAACTCAACCGATTAACTTAAGTCCGCGAACTTGTTTGTGAACTTAAGAGGTTATGATCTAAAGATGTGATCTGAACATGAAACATTAAATTACTAAGGAATGATTTATGCAAACCATGGCTATAATGTTCATGAGCCGATTCAATCGAATCGACTCATCTTTATTTCAATTGTGTCTTGTGCAGTTACATAACATCTCATAGCAATTGAACAACTCTTTAACTAGTTCATTTGAGTCAATTGAACTAGTTATGGTGAAGAAGAACAAGTTTGATATGAAATGCTCATATGGTCAACCTTTTTGGGTTACTATGTTGAACCAACATACACGTACACGTTTGGGCATGGTTTTCACAAACCCAGTAAACGTCTACCCAAGTGTGTGTGACAAGCTAAGTTTTCGATCTAACAGTTGAGAAATATTAGCTTGAATCTAAATCAGGTTTTCATCTAACGGTGAATATGGATTGCTTTGTACCTAAGGCAAAACCCTGATTTGAAGGCTATATAAAGGAGACATCTAGCATTGTGAAAAACTAATCCCCACACGTGTGTGTGCTACTAGTGCGCCTGCTAGAGTCGATCTTCGTTAACCTTTGATCTTCTTCTCTAAAATCAGGTTAACGACTTAAAGACTTCATTGGGATTGTGAAGCCAGACCGATACTACTTTTATTGTAGTTGTGTGATCTGATCTTGCATCTTCTATCGTACGAGTACAATCGATTGATTGGCTTGATATCGTGAGAGTTATCCGATAGGCAAGATAAAGAAGTCACAAACATCTTCGTCTCACTGTTTGTGATTCCTCGACAAACCGCCTGTGTAGTCAGGAAGGATTGTAGAGAGGTGATTGATTAATCTAGGCTGTTCTTCGTGGATATAAGACCGGATTACCAATTGCTTCCTGTTCACCTTGATTTTATATCTTAAGACGGAAGAGAACCTAGGGTTTATCTGTGTGAGACAGATTTATCCTTTGATAGACTTTTCTGTGTGAGACAGATCTGTTTATCAAGTCTGTGATTTTGGGTTGCATCAACTCTTGGTTGTGGGTGAGATCAGCTAAGGGAATCAAGTGCACAGTATCCTGCTGGGATCAGAGGCGTAGGAGTACAACTGTACCTTGGAGTGCTGGGAGACTGATTGGGGTTCAACTATAGTCCAGTCTGAAGTTAGTTTGCAGTAGGCTAGTGTCTGTAGCGGCTTAATACAATGTGTATTCAATCTGGACTAGGTCCCGGGGTTTTTCTGCATTTGCGGTTTCATCGTTAACAAAATTTCTGGTGTCTGTGTTATTTCTTTTCCGCATTATATTTTATATAATTGAAATAATACAGGTTGTGCGTTCGTGATCATCAACTGGAAATCCAACCTTTGGTTGTTGATTGACATTGATTGATCCTTGGACATTGGTCTTTGGTACCGTCCAAGTTATTCCTTGTATTTGATAAAGAATCACTATTGTTTTTATCTTGAGTAAAAATCAAATCAAGAGAGAGATATTAACTCCTTGAGATACTTTTATCTAGATTGAGTCTGACTGTCTAGTTGATTCTCTAGTAAAGTATTTCGGAGTTAGTCCATACAGATTGCTAATCGTAATATTGGTTGGTGTTGTTAGACCCCCCGCCTTTTCAATTGGTATCAGAGCAGGCAAACACGTTCAAGACCTAACAAGTCTGTGTTTGTAGCGATCTGAATCTATGGACAAAAGTGTTATCTCTGTGAACGTACCACCAGTCCTCGATGGCTCAAACTATCTATGGTGGAAAGTTGCTAGGCGCACATTTCTTCAGTCGCGTGACTTACAATGATGGATATGTGTTGTGAATGGCTCTGAGACTCCTGTTGTTATGGAAAGAGAAATTGTTGTACCAAAAGATTTATGTATGTATAATACTGCCGAGTTAGTCGCTGCAAGGCAAAACTCTGACGGGTTGAACGCCTACCTGCATGTTATTACCCCAAACCTTAGACATCATGTGACCTCTTGCACTACGTCTAAAGAATCTTGGGATACTTTAGAAAGCGTATTCGAAGGTAACCCCAGTGAAAAGGAAGCTAGGCTTCAAAACCTTAATTCCGAATGTATGGCAGAAGAAGATTCGTTCGGCGATTTTTATCACAAACTGTCTAAAATTGTTGATGCATCATGTGCATTGGGAAGGACCATTCCTGAAAAGGAAATTGTGATGAAAATCCTCCGATCGCTGCCGTCCAGATACGAATCTAAAAGACATGCCATCGTTGAAGGAAATAACCTTAATACTCTTTCACGAAACACACTGGTCGGAAAAATTAGAATTTTCGATCGCGAATATATGGCAAGAGACGATCATCATTTGTTTGGCAACCGTTTCACCTCTCCTGATCATAAATCTTGTCATCCAAAATTGACGAAAGATAAAAGTGAGAATTCCTTTATTTCTACGTTGTCTTTGTTTATATAAAAACTTAAGAAAATCCTCAGATGTAGTAAAAGAAAGTCTCAAAAGGAAACTTTGTTGGTCAATATAAAGGATAAGAATACCAAGAAGAGCCGTACTAATGAAACTGGGCTTATGTTTGCAAGTCCCTTCGAAAAATCCTGAAACGGAGGTAAGAGAGATAACTAAAGCATGGATGAATACTCTTGATTATTGTCCTGAGGAAATCTATGATTGCTCTCTTAGTCTTTTTGCTGAAAATCATTCTTATGATTCTTTCATGACATGTTCATCTGTGTATCATAAGTTGGATCAACAAACCCCTCCTGACTTTGTGTTGAATTCCAGGAGTTACTCGAAAAAGGCTCTACCAAATCTCTTTGTTCAATTGAGTTCATCTCAGGATCATCTTAGCACGATAAATCAAAAATAGTTCTGTCTGGCTAACCGTTGCATGCTGAAAAAGAAAAGGAAGTCTACCCTTCATCAAAAGGGGTTTTCAAAAACGGTGCAGGATTTACAAAGATCTGCAGTCAAGTTTTTTAAAACTGTGATTACAATGGATAGGAAAGTTCTTCATAACTCTCCTTTTCAAATGGATAAGCAGAAACCTAGTGGAATGGGTGGTTTCTCTCTTTGCAAAGATTATCCCAGTCCAACCTTGGATTGGAGGCCTTACGCTCAGTAATCTTGTTGAAAAAGGATTCTTGTATCTTCTTCCTCTTATACAAGAATCATGTTACACAAGGGGACTGTAATATAATCTTGTTATTTTCTGTTTGTGCTTTTACCAGGTGTTGTTCGTGAACGGCTTAAGCTTTTTGGATAACTATCTTCTGTTAGGGTTTGGTAAAAAGGGTGTTTCTGGAAATTCTACAACTGTATTCCTTTAAAATCTCTTCCTCTTCAACACTCTCATTTTATCTTCTCTATCATGTCCCCCTCTAGTCTTTCGAGTAAAGAAAGTGATGTTTGGACGATTCTATTTCCTTCGAAGAAGATTCGTTTTGATTCTTCTGACAATGAGATGTGTTATGACAAACATGTTCCTTCGTCTGATGAGAACCTACTGTCTCTCAGTTTGATAAGCTCTCTTTAACCATAAATCTCGTCTTGGAACAAGTTCGTGCTCTGAAAAATGAACTTGAAGTCTCTTCCAAAAGACTTGAGGAGAAAATGGATAGTCTTGAGTCAAGGATTGACCTAATCGAAGAAGAGCTTGAAGAATATAGGGAATACGAGAATAACATTCAAGCTAAATGAAATGATTTATAAGAGGTTTAAATGCCTAGTATGTCTTCTTTTTGGATTAGTTGGAAGAATAACTAGTGCTTTGAATAACGACGATTGTGACTACACATAGCTATTTTTGTTTTCATCTTCTTGTGTTATTTTTTTAGGTTTATTGTTATTAAATTCTAAAAATATTTGGAGGATGATGTTATTGCAGTATTGATCTTTATGATTTTGTGATATTGCAATTTGTTTATGGGATATGTATTGTTTATGTCCGTGAACTTGAAGGTCCCATATTGCGGTCAAAAGTAAAGTCGTTTATGAATTAGTATTCGTATTGATGAAAGGACGAATGGACTTTCGACAATTACAAAAGTTATGCCTATCCAATCATGTATTTGATGGAAAATAGGATAAAATCTTTTGTTCGACAAGGATAAAGTCTATTATGTCGTTATGATGGAAAATAGAATAGATCCTTGTATGTTATCCACGGTATTGATCTTCATTGATCCATTTTATTATGTTTTACCATGAAGTCTCTATTGTGTGTCTTATGTTGAGCACCTTACAACTAAGTCGATTTACCTTGGCTTTGTTGGTTGTTCCATAAGATGCTATATGTCGAGCATTAGGAACTAAATTAATCAATCAGTTTGGTTATTTAGTTTGTACTCCATAAGTTTTCTTTCTTATGTCGAGTACATGTACGGTTAAGGTTGTCATATTCTATGATGAACTTAGTCGGGGTTCCATAAGTTCTCTTATGTTGAGCCCAAAATAATTAA
>NW_020630143.1:0-398 GCF_003573695.1 Papaver somniferum
AAGGTCAACTCGAGTCCATTCATATTTTAAAGGTCTGACTTTCAAAATGGCACGTTAGCTCAAAAATGAGCCATCCACGATCATTTGTTGAACCCTCTCGGACGGGAAAAGAGAGATAAATAATCTACTCGGCAGACTAAAACTCGCCCGAGTTGGTTCACCTGACTATCTTAAAAATTCCAAAGCAATGAGTGGTGACTAAAAACCCCATTATCATTACCATCATTATCGTAATCGCTAATAATTTATCATTACCCCTACCCAACAATAAGTCATGTAAGAACAACTGCAGTGGTGCGAGTATAACCAAAGATCAAAGACCAAAAAAAACGACCAAATTTGAGTTTAGTCTGGTGTGTGACGCTACGGGTGGAAGACTAAATTTGATCGAGCGTAAC
>NW_020630143.1:598-1000 GCF_003573695.1 Papaver somniferum
TCCCAGACCAAATATAGTCTGGGATTTAATCGATGGTCAGGATTTAATCGATAGTCCGTCCCACTACGTCTCGTTAATAAACCAAATATTTGGGTTTAGTCGCCCACTGTGGATGCTCTAATTCCCAATCCATATTACTAATAGTAGGTCCATGTTCTAAAGGATTAATATCTCCATCCTCGTTGTGTAGTTGTTGTTCTTCTTGTACATTCGCGTAGCTAGCAGCAACTTCTTGAATTCCAGTGGAGTCATGGTCGAGCTAGCACCTTGAATATTGGGAGGATTACTGGGAAAATTGAATTTAGCTCCTTGACCATGGAGACAAAAGAGTGCGGCATCAAAAGCTCCAGCTGCTTTCTCTGGTGTATCTTGAGAACCTAACCAAATTCGTTCTCGACTATT
>NW_020630144.1:0-345 GCF_003573695.1 Papaver somniferum
TGCCGAGGTAGATTTTTGAAAAGCAACGACTGTAAACCTAAAGCATGGGATATCAAAAGACTTAACCTAAGTATAACCCATCAATTGAAATCACAACCGTTCAATAAAAACCATAAAACAAATAATAATCCATGCAAAAAGTCATGAAAGAATTAAATATAATTACCACACGCATGAAATATGGCTTCCCCCGTCATCCCAGTGTTGGGGTTGAGCTCCTCATATTAATCATGATCTCAAAATATGTGTTTGTTGCTCAAAAGATGATTAAAAGAGTGAAAAGTAATAACACAGACTGTTTGCAACAGTGTATTGGTGTTGCAAAACAGCTGTTACAATGGAACT
>NW_020630144.1:439-1000 GCF_003573695.1 Papaver somniferum
AACTGTTGCTTTGTCGCTGATTTTAAGACCCTAGAATAAGGCTGCCCTAAACAGCTTAGTGTTCTGCGATTGTTTCCCGTGTGTCGATGTTCTTCGCGTTCTTCCTCTTCAGCAGCAGTAGCAGAAACATAGTTTGGTAACGCTCTGATTTCTTCTTCTCTGGCTCTCCTTAGGTTCCCAAACTCTCGACACCCCTTCTATATGACCTAAGCAATCTATTTATATCAAAAATACCGATTAAATCTCTCCCAAATCTTCCAAAATCTCTTTCCTTCTCTTCACGGCAAAGTTGCGGCAATTTCTTGTTTTAGAATTTCTACGCGTTTCTGAGCTTTCCTTTTTATTCTAAACTCTTCCTTAGATAGATACAAATCTTTGGGAAGGTTTACAGCACTTTAATCTCTCTAAAATTCCCTAAAACAGGTCACACACGTGACTTTCCATATTTTCTGTTGGGATAAAAATCCGTCGATTGAGGCCAGTCTAATCGATTTAAACACCCATATCAGATTCCTAGACCCATAAGGAGTCTATCCTATAAAAATCAGAGGTTTAATCGAC
>NW_020630145.1:0-421 GCF_003573695.1 Papaver somniferum
GCGTCTTTGGGTGGTTTCCTTCAAAGTTGGAGCAAACATAAAATTGGTTGCATTAAAAACATTATCATTAAGTTAAAAAGGAAGCTTCTTATTCTTCTTCAAGGTCTCAACCCAACGGTGGCAACGTTACAACAAGAGTATATTAATTCTGATCAACTAAATGAATACATAATAATGGAAGCTACATACCGGGAACAAAGGATGAAACAAATTTGGTTGAAAACGGGTGATAAAAATATAGAACAATTTCATCTGTCGTTTCAACAAAGAAGAAAGAAAAACAATATCTCCAGTTTTCAAACTAACAATGGACAATGGCTTACTAATACGAGTGGTATAGCAAATGAGTTAATTTATTTTTTCAAAAACTTGTTTCAAGAACATTTAAGTATCCAACCACCTTCTGATTTACAAGAATCTT
>NW_020630145.1:432-1000 GCF_003573695.1 Papaver somniferum
GAGTTAATTTATTTTTTCAAAAACTTGTTTCAAGAACATTTAAGTATCCAACCACCTTCTGATTTACAAGAATCTTCATTTGTTCCGGATGAAACTGCAAATAATGCTATATCATCAATTCCTTCACCTGAATTTATATGGAAGGTAATCAAAGAAATGAATTCCTTTGGTTCACTTGGTCCGGATGGATTCCCAGTAATCTTCTATAAGAAATGTTGGTTCATAGTGGGAGAGGACACTACAAAATTCATTCAATCCATCTTCAGCACAGGTGTTCTACCGAGTAAGTTAAATCATACACATATCAGCTTAATACCTAAAGTCAAAACTCCTACTACTGCAATGGAGTTTAGACCAATCTCATTATGCAATGTTTTGTATAAATTTGTTGCCAAAATAATTGTTATTAGACTGAGCTCTTACTTGGATAAGTTTATCTCTTGTCATCAAAATGCTTTTGTGAAAAACAGACAAATTACTGATAATATTGTCATTGCTAAAGAAATTTTTCGCTCAATGCATAAGTCTAAGTCGAAACAGGGATACTTTGCTCTCGAGCTGGATATGT
>NW_020630146.1:0-431 GCF_003573695.1 Papaver somniferum
AGACGTCCTGCAATTGATTTTGAACGCCGGTCATCCATTTTCTGCCTACTTCGAGAAATTTTTATAGGTGGTTGAGGGACATTTGGAAGGGTTGATGACAATCTGGGAACCTATTTGAAATTTTTTTAAAGAGAATGGACTGCACAAAATTATAATTAATTACAGAACAAAAGTAAATTCTCATGAACACAACGATATGATGAATGTAAAACATGACTTTATTAGTCTTAAAAAACAATAGACAATATCAGGAATGCTTGTATTCAAAACCGAAAATTAGGAGAACCCCAATTTCAGATAACCACGAACATAGTCATAAAAGAATTACCAAAACAATATGATGAATTAAGAAAATGACAAAATGAGGAATGCTTGATTATTCAGAGCCGAAAATTAGGAGAACCCCAATTCAGATAACCACCAATAGAGTA
>NW_020630146.1:442-1000 GCF_003573695.1 Papaver somniferum
AGTAACCTTATTAGGAACTAAAATTGAAAAATGAAACTATCACTGACGAATCAAATTAAAAATAACTGGTACTTACCTAGGGTATCACTGAACGAGAAAAAATGCGACTGAAACATGACCTCGTCTAGGGTTTATGTAGCGGGATTTTTTTTTTTGAAAGGGATACTTTTGCATGTAATGTATGAGGAATTATTACCGTGTCTTTAAAGATTTTTTTTTTTCCATTAGAACAGATGAAAGGAGCGATATGAGAAGAGATCTGGTCGAAAAAAAAGACATGAGAAGAGATAAATTGAAACGGAAGATTAGAGGAGCGCATATTTATGCCCCTAATCGGTGCTGATTTAATGTGGATTAAAATGATTTGATAACCGACGAAGACGATGATCTGAGTGGCTGGATGTGAGCGTTAAGCTTGGGTTGTTTCTCAGATTTGTTTTTTAATTTTGAGAGCAAATGATGGCCATGGATTGCAATAATACGTTCTTCCACAACCGTTGGATGAGACAAAAACCATTTGTTTTTGTAAAACTGATATGATTCAAAAATCGACCATAA
>NW_020630147.1:0-337 GCF_003573695.1 Papaver somniferum
ATCTTTTTTTTTCCTTTTTACGTTTCGTTTTGTCTTTGATTTGCAGGTTCGAAGTGGAGTACTAAGGACCTTGGAAGGAAAAGCTTAAAGCGGAAGGAGCGAAAGAGGAATTTTTTTTTTTTTTTTGTTTTATATATAGAAAAGAGAAAAAAAAAGAGAGAGATTTTTTATATTTTTTTTAGGTTATTTTTCTTTTTCTTTTGCACTTTACTTTATTTGGACTTTGGACTGGACTCTTGGACTTTATTATTATTTTTTTTTTAAACCCTACGGAAGGGTAGTTAAATACAAACTGTGTGCAGGGAAGGACGGTGATTACAATATCACCTCGGCCCCT
>NW_020630147.1:537-866 GCF_003573695.1 Papaver somniferum
GTTACTGTATTCCTTAAGGTGATCATTGATTGAGGACGAATTTGGACTGTATTTATTTTCCTAGTAAAGGGCAAGGCCTGGCCTAAACAAGATAAGGGTTCGGATTTCATCACCGCTCCCTCCTTGCCCGCTTTAGGAGAACAAAACCTAACGCGAACCCAAGCTTTAAAATATGGTTAGAAAGAGACCTATAGGGTATCGAGCTTGTTAGGAAAATTTTTCGAAGGATATTGGTTATTCTTTTAGCATACTTCGAAGTTCATGACGGTTTCTGTGAGTTGAATGCGTGACTGCGCCGCCTTGTACTGCGGTGAGGCCTTGGGTATCAA
>NW_020630148.1:0-291 GCF_003573695.1 Papaver somniferum
AGATGTGGCTGGCACGGTATGCCATTGGCACATGTCACATGGTTGGCATGTCATTGTCACATGTGTCATGGTTGGCATGCCTTGGCGTGGTTTAGGCGTGGCCAAGAACTAGGATTTTAGCGTAGTTTAGGCGCGACCAAAACTGGGATTTTGGCGTTGGGCCAAAGGTTACCATGCGTTAGCTTGCGACCTTGGAAGGATAAGATCTGAATCCCAGGTGGAAGGGTGGCCGTTGATTGCTGCAACCCTTTGTTTTGGCAGCCAGCGTCGTGCATGGCATGTTGGGACGGC
>NW_020630148.1:302-1000 GCF_003573695.1 Papaver somniferum
TAGCATTCAAACGATTATGTAGATGTCTTTTTTGGCAGCCAGCGTCGTGCATGGCATGTTGGGACGGCTGGCATGGTTGGCATGCCTTGGAGCGGAGATGCGGCTGGCACGACATGGTATTGGCACATGTGGCATGGTTGGCATGCTTGGCATGCCTTGGCGCGGAGACGTGGCTGTCATGGTTTGCCATTGGCACGGTGGCACGGCTGGCATGGTTGGCATGCCTTAGCGCAGAGACGTAGCTGGCATGGTTTTCCATTGGCACGGTGGCGCGGCTGGCATGGTTAGCATGCTTGGGCGGCGGAGACGTGGCTGGCATGGTTGGCATGCCTGGGCGCGGAGACGTGGCTGGCATGGTTAGCATGCCTTGGCTCGGAGACGTGGCTGGCATGGTTTTCCATTAGCACGGTGGTGCAGCTGGCATGGTTGGCATGCCTTGGCGCGGGGATGTGGATGGAATGGTTTGCCATTGGCACGGTGGTGCGGCTGGCATGGTTGGTATGCCTTGGCATGGAGACGTGGATGGCATGGTTTTCCATTGGCACGGTGGTGCGGCTGGCATGGTTGGCATGCCTTGGTGCGGAGACGTGGATGGCATGGTTTTCCATTGGCACGGTGGCGTGAGAATTAGGGTTTGGTATATACGAAGACAATGTCGTTCAATACTAAGGGTTCTGCCGTGGAACATGACACATGTA
>NW_020630149.1:0-499 GCF_003573695.1 Papaver somniferum
TGATATGTTTCAATCACTTTGAAAATTGCTTTGACGAGAAATGGCGTAACAACTATATAACGTCCTCTAAAAATGTTTCAATGATTAGAATGAAAGTTTAGATTACATAACCAATGATGGACATAAGTATTGTTGTGGAAACACATATGTGCATAAGTCCTATTCCTTGAACCAAAGTTTTTGAACTTTGTTGATCAAGAGAAACCGGAAGAATGGCTTGTTGCCAAGTCCGCGAACTCAGTCCGCGAACTGCCGAACTTCTCATCCCGAGAAATTTTGCTAGAGTTGACAAACTAGTTACGTGAGTACCAGTCCATGAACCCAGTCTGTGAATCGACAGAAGGTCTTTTGCCGAGATTTTCCGCTAGAGTTTATAAACTCTGCCCGGTCACTTAAATCCGCGAACCTAGTATGCGAACTTAAGAAGGTTATATATCTGAATATGATTTCCAAAATTAAACTTATAAAGACTAAGGAATGCAGTATGCAAACCGTAGCT
>NW_020630149.1:510-1000 GCF_003573695.1 Papaver somniferum
GAATATGATTTCCAAAATTAAGCTTATAAAGACTAAGGAATGCAGTATGCAAACCGTGGCTATAAAAGTTCATGAACCGATTCAAGTGAATCAAATCATCTTTGCTTCAATTGTGTCTTGTTTAGTTACATAAGATTTCCTTGCAATTGAACAACTCTCTAACTAGTTCATTTGAGTCATTTGAACTAGTTATGGTGAAGAAGAACATGGTAGATATGAAATGCTCATATGGCTAAAATTTTGGTTAACTATTGTCGAACCAACAATGTACACATTTGGGAACGGTTAACAAACCTAGAAGCGTGAAGTTCATTTGTGTATAACAAGATAAGATTTCGATCTAACGGTTGAGAAATATTAGCTTGAATCTAAATCAGGTTTTCATCTAACGGTGGATATTGATTGCTTTGTTACCAAGGCAAAACCCTGATTTGAAAGACTATATAAGGGGACATCTAGCAACTCTGCAAAACTAATCCCCACACCTTAC
>NW_020630150.1:0-412 GCF_003573695.1 Papaver somniferum
ACTTCCTTCTCCATAGTCATGGAATTTTCTGGAAGATCATTCCTTTTCACATTCAAAGCATCATTAACTTTCTTTGGTACCCACTTCTGAGTGCGTTTAGGAACAACCAGAACCTTCTTCCCATTACTCTCTTCAATATTTCTCGGAAGAGAATTGGATTGACTATTCTTTTGCAAGTTAGTCTTTCTCCAATTGGGATCATCGGATCTTGTCTTCGTCTTTACGAAGTTATTCTTTTGATAATCATTACAATTGTGAAAAGACTTCGAATGACGTTTATAGTCAAATCTAGGATTACCACAGCACTGATTCCTTTGCCTAAAGGTTGGACGTTTACAACCCGTAATGTCAAGAGTGTTAGCCTTAACATATGATCCCGGTTTAATCACTTCTTTTGACACTCAAACAAGAA
>NW_020630150.1:423-1000 GCF_003573695.1 Papaver somniferum
TTAGCCTTAACATATGATCCCGGTTTAATAACTTCTTTTGACACCCAAACAAGAATATCATGAAGTTTTTCATTCCTTATACGAAAACGACATCTCCTTTCCAGGTGACCTTTGTTTCCACAATAATGACAAATATAAGGAACGTTCTTACCCGGATTCACGTGTGCTGGTTTTGGAGGTTGATATACTTTGCTCTTTTGGACCTTAACTGCCGGTGAAGGTATTTCACTTTTTCCATTAGTGGAAAACTTTTGTTGAGAAGAATCACTATCTTTGACAAATTTTACCTCTTTGCTAGTACTTGGAGAATCTATTCCCTTATAACCCAATCCTCGTGTATCACGATGATTTTTACTTGCTCCTAGCATAGTGATTAATTTGCTTGAACTAGTATTGAACTTTTTCAAGTCATCTTCCAACATCTTGATTTTATCAAGAGCAGTAGCTAAATCAGCCTCAAGGCGTTTTTCTCGAGCGAGACAAGCACTTTCTCTGTCATCAAAACTAATTTTTTGAGAGTTAAACCTTGCTTCAGATTCTGCAAGTTTCTCTTCCAACAAAAAGTACTTTTGATAAA
>NW_020630151.1:0-480 GCF_003573695.1 Papaver somniferum
GCTATGAGATCTTATGTAACTATACAAGACACAATTGAAACAAAGATGATTCGATTCGATTGAATCGGCTCATGAACATTATAGCCACGGTTTGCATAAATCATTCCTTAGTAATTTAATGTTTCATGTTCAGAGCATATCTTTAGATCATAACCGTTTAAGTTCACAAACAAGTTCGCGGACTTAAGTTAATCGGTTGAGTTTTCCAAACTCAGCAGAAATTCTCGGAAAGAGAACTTCCACCAGTTCGCGGACTGTGTTCGCTGACTTAGCACACAAACGAGTTTTGGAAAATCCAGCAGAAATTCTCGGTCGAGAACTTCCGACAGTTCGCGGACTTAGTCTGCGGACTGGGTTCGCAGACTTGGCAAGCCAATTCCACAATCCTCCCGATTTCTCTTGATCAACAAAGTTCGAAAACTTCGGTTCAAGGAATACATGGTTATGTAATCTAAACTCTCATTTCAATCATTGAGACAT
>NW_020630151.1:491-1000 GCF_003573695.1 Papaver somniferum
ACTTCGGTTCAAGGAATACATGGTTATGTAATCTAAACTCTCATTTCAATCATTAAGACATTCTTAGAGGGCGCTATGTATCCGTTATGCACAGACCGATTCACGTCAGAACAATTCTCAAAGTGATTGAAACTTTTCGTGACTTTCGTCACTAGGTGAAGATAAACTTGATCAAAGCGAAACGCTTTAACAACACACAATTTCGAGATAAAAGATAAGCAATGAATGCTCAGCTCGAAATGTCAAATGTGTATGATCAAGTCTATATAGCATACGACTTTTGTCTCATAAGAAGTAGGAGATAGAATAGATAGACTTTTCAATGATAGATAAGTTCAAGTCTCCACATACCTTTTTGTTGATGAAGTTCCACGGTTCCTTGTATATATCTTCGTCGTTGTATGATGAATCGCCATGAAGTCCTTGAGCTCAACTACACTTTTCTATCCTAGTCCGAGAGTTAGCTATGTAGGCTAGAAATCAAGACTCATAGTTTTGATCACTAACAT
>NW_020630152.1:0-348 GCF_003573695.1 Papaver somniferum
AAATAATCAACAACCGGGCGTCTGAGCTACCTCTAAGTAAGCCCCGATTCAAATGGTGAAGGTGTATTCAACGATGATACACTAACAGTAACCCAACAAACGAGTATTTCAAAAATACAACGAAACGATGAACCTATGAAAAATAGAGAAGAAAATAATAAATAATTAAAAATATTGACCAAAGTGCTGGGAGCACGGACACACGACCGACCGACCGACCGTGTCATGGTCAATCCCACGCCAGTTTTATATTTTTAATGCATTTTTATTATTTTCCATGATTTGATGAAAATTCTCTCATTTTATCAAATCTCCTTCGTCTCGAGGAAACTCCTCGGTTTCATGGTA
>NW_020630152.1:402-1000 GCF_003573695.1 Papaver somniferum
TCCTTCGTCTTAAGGAAACTCGTCGGTTTCATGGTACTTCCATAAATCCATAAAAAATAATATAAAATTAAGGAAAGGAGTGTGGGGCGTGACCATTAGCCAACCGTCCATGCCTTGGTCCCAACCGGCCCCACACCCACGGTTCCTTATTATTTTATTATTATTATTATTTCTCTAATTTCATGAAAAAACTCCTTGATTTCATGGTATTTTTGCACAAATCATCAAATAATAATAAAATAAAATAAATTATGAAAACTTGTGGGACTGGCCCTTGGCCGGCCGACCATGCCCTAGCCGGTCCCACAAGCCCCTTTGTTTTATTACTTTATTATTAGTTTTCCTTGAATTCATCAAATTCCTTGATTTCATGGTATTTCTCTCAAATTAGGAAAAATTCCCTCAAATCATCAAAATACCTAAAAATATTAAAAAATTAGGAAAACTCGTGGGACCAGGCCCTAGCCGGCCGGCCATGCCTTCCACGATCCCACACACCCTTGTTTTTTTATTATTTTAATATTCTTTGCTTCCTTGAACTCATGAAAACTCCTTCAACTCATGGAAACTCCCTAAATTCATCAAATTTCTCAAAATT
>NW_020630153.1:0-471 GCF_003573695.1 Papaver somniferum
AAAAAAAAAAAAAAAAAAAAAAAAAAAAAAAAAAAAAAAAAAAAAAAAAAAAAAAAAAAAAAAAAAAAAAAAAAAAAAAAAAAACTATTATCAAAGAAATTCAAAAGAGTAAAAAAAAATGTTTAATGAAAAACCACAACTTTACCTTATGAAGTTTGAAAACGAGAATATGGTTAAAGAAGAACTCCACCCACACATCAAGATCTTCTCAATCAACAAAAAAAGAAAGAAAATAATTAAAACCCTAACTCAATGAAATTGAAAAACAAAACACAAAAGAGTAACGAAAATCAATTGATAATGACAAATTAAACCCAAGCGAGTTTCAGATCTACCATTTGAATAATGAGATGAGGGATTTCAGAAAAGAAATCAAGAGAAGGGTTTGTTGATTTCACTATTTCCAAGTTTGGGATTTCTTTAGTTAGAAATGGAGAAGAAGAAGAAGAATCAGATAGAGAGGAAAAATGA
>NW_020630154.1:0-3395 GCF_003573695.1 Papaver somniferum
TTTTAGTGCTTGCATAACCAAATTAGTGGATGCATGAACCAAAATGCGATTCTATAAACTGTTATGCATCCTTTGTGGTGGTTCCATAATTCGTTATGCATCTTTTATTTGTTAGAATGATATTCTTAGAAATATACTACCTCCGTTTCAGAAAAAGGGATACATATTCTTTTTCAATTTTTCCTATTTTGTATCTCTTTTTCTGAAACGGAGTGAAAATATCTCTTTTTCTGAAACGGGATGAAAGTATCAATTTTCCTGAAACGGAGTGAAAGTATCACTTTTCTTAAAACAAAAAATAGTTTATGCATAAACAAAAATATGGATGCATAATGTGTCATGCATCCTTTGTGTTGGTTTGCAAAATGACTATGCATTTAATTTTCAAAAAGTTGTGCCTAAAAGGATAAACACCTCCGAATTTTTCGTAAAAATCATAAATTTGATATTGTTGTTTGTACTCGTTGCGTAAATTTTTTCAAAATATTTCCAACAAGATAAATTGTAAAATTCCGAGGCACGGATTTTTGGATATGTTATATTCTAGTTTACATTCCAATTATACCCTTGAAAAAATAGGATACACAAATAGTAATTGGATTAAAAGAGAGGGACAATTATGTCTAGTGAAAAAGTAACCATGGATACGAAAATTTACAATCTTTTTTATCAATTTGCATATTTATGTTACTCTACATTCAACAAAAAAGTGGTCTTAAAAGGGACTCCCTCCCTACGGTCCCTCTGTCGGTCAGCCCAATTAGTATAACATTCCGTGATAAGCTGTGCCTTCCCCAGGTATTTTATTCTCTTCCTCTGTTTAGGGTTTATTAAGAAAGAAAGCAAGCAATACGACAAGACAAATTTAAAGCAATAATAAGAACCCAGGTTGAGAAACTTAAAACACAAGTAACCACCCATGGAAGAAATTAGACAAGACAGAATCAGCAGTTTACCAGATAACCTAATTCATCTCATTCTCTCTTTCATTGATACGAAATATGCGATCCAACCTAGCGTTCTCTCCAAAAGATGGAAAACTACATGGATTTCTCTGCCTTATCTCAACTTCAGTTGGAGTGGTTTCCTTGAAGGCAAAGATAATCGTAATCTCAATGATTCTTCGAGTAGAAGTAAAGAGTTAACTAGGTTTGTAGATTTTGTATACATGGTATTCATGTTCCGCGATGACTCTGATATACACACGTTAAAGATTCATCTAGATTGGAGTCTTTGGACTACGCGTGCGTCTGAGATCTTAAGAAGTTTTGATAGATGGATTGTTGCGGCTGTAAGGCGTCACGTTAAAAGTATAAATATTGGTTATAAACTGGCATATGAGCTTCCGCATCAACTGCTTAATTGTAAATCGTTGAGGAAGCTCGGTCTTTGGTGTGAGTAGTGGTACCAAATATGCAAATATTGTTCTGTCAAAATCAATTAGTTTTCCGCAGCTCAAACAATTGTTGCTTGTTGGAGTTTCAATCTCGAGAGCTGAATTAACTCAAAGACTCCTCACCAGCTGTCTACATCTCGAATTGCTAAACATAGTTAACTGTGATTTACAAAGTGGTAATCAAACGAGTATCATTGTTGATTCTCTTAGCCTTAGCGTTTTAGAAACGCTCTAATCTGGTCCCACAGTCAATCTATGGCTAACACTATTAAGTTATCTCCTCCATGTCTCATAGACTTTGACTACAGTGATTTCTTGACGCAAAAATTGCCTTCAGTAGTTGATGCTCTTTTTGATATAGCACTGGAAAGGGATGAATCTGCAGAAACATATTCAAAGCTGCCTTCCGAGGAAAAGAAAGTATATGCCAAACGCGTGATAAAATTGCTAGAAGCGGTTCCTAACGTGGACGACTAAGTTTATCATCTAGATTTCTTGAGGTACGGATGCATGCATCCCTTCTTTGTTTTCCTTTATTTAAAGGATTCGGTTTCGTATAACTTGGAATATTTAGCTGCATATAATTCTTTTATTGTTTCTCCAGGTACTCCCACATGCTCCTGACTTGATAAACTTTCGATTTCTTCAATTCTGTAACCTGCAACATTTGGAGCTGGAAATTTGGCTCACAAGAAGCTGCTTGCGTTCAATTACATACTTACTCAAGATGTCGCCTAATATAAAGTCTATTTTACTTACGTCAAAGGAGGTAAGATCTAACTAAACTCTTTGCATTTGATTGGTTAGCTATGCTGTTAGAAACCCACCAAAAAAAAAAAAAAAACAGTTCAAGTACAACCTCAGTGTTGTTCAGAAATCCATCACAAATCATCTCAAGTTTATTTTAAGTTTACTACCAAGCATCGCCACAACTTATGTAGTTCAACACGTCTTTAATTAGGAACCCATGAAATGTTCTTTTCGTGTTTTGAATTATTTTATCTTGGTAAGTAAGTGATCTATCGTTGTTGTTTCTGGATATAGTCGAATTCGGCAGACATTGGAGATGATTGGGAAGCAGCAGGATTGGCATCGTCGTGCATGTTATCTCACCTCGAGTATATTGAGATTAAAGAATGCAAGGATGTGATAATGAACTCAAGTTGCTAAGTTTCCAGGGCGGTCTTAGGCCTAGGGCGAGATGGTCGACCGCCCTAGGCCCAAAATTTTGCGGGGCCCGAGAAAATGAAAACTTGGTACGTATGTTTTACTTTACTCACTCCACCTGTTTGAAACAATATGATGACAGATCAAATTAGGAGGAGAAAGTGGGAAGTATTCGATGGGGTTTGTTACAACCTACACTAAATCGCCATATGGGATGTTACGTGTCTTTGGTTAGTTAGACATGATTTACATGTATCTCTTTAGACAAGAATTAACTACTACTATATCCATTGTGTAGAAATATATCTTGACCGGGTTGACCTTCTTATTAGATGGTGGTCAGCCATGATATTAACGATACAAATACTGTATGACGACCTAATCAACCTTTTTTCCTAGATAAAAATCAAGGACGGTGAACAATCAGAACTCTGAAAATTGCAAACTTCCCAATTAGTAGTGAGATCAATTAATAGCTAGCTTAGTAATATAAATTTTCGTAAACTTTTGGCTTGTACAGAGGCGGAACCAGAAAATGAATGTGGGACTGGCTTGAAAAAAAATTTAGGGCTGGTTTAAGCCTGTTTTTTAGGCTTTTCTTTTTAACCAAACTTAAAACTCATTGCAAAATGTAAGTTTTTTCTGGACTTAAATCAGCCCAAGTTACCATGTAGTTCCGCCACTGGGCTTGTACGTATTCAAAGTATTTTCGTTGTTTTGTTAACTCACAAAAGTTATCCCCATGGTATTTGCGTAATTAGAAAATTATAATAAAACCCTTTAAACTCCTAAATCATATAAGGCTCCACGTCGCGCACTGAGAATACCTACA
>NW_020630155.1:0-567 GCF_003573695.1 Papaver somniferum
CTTTGAACTAGTTTGAGTGAATCTTATATCAGAAGAGAAGATTCTCAAGAATAAACAAACTAGGTGAAATAAGATTTCAACCACCGTTAGTCAATCAAATCAATCGAAAACAAAGATAAACCGCAATTATCTAGTTTCCCACCAACGGGTCGCGCTAAAGCTTCTCAATCCCAAAGAAGACTTTAAAACGAGCGGCCGTAAGAGATTTCACCTAATTAGATTACTCTCCTCTCCGATAGGCGGCTACACCAGTAACAAAGACAAAAGTGGAAGTCTGTTGTTACGAAGGATTAGTTTTCTAGAAAGGCAAACTTCGTGTATTTATAGACAAGGAAGTTTGGACACCAAGGAATTTCCAAAACCAAAAATATTTTCAAGATATTCATAAATGCACAGATTCGGTTTTCATAATTCCTGGAAATGTTGTCCAAAAATAACAATCAAAATCTCTTGGAAAATATAATTAGTAAATGCACATTACTACTTCTGTAATTTCCATACAAATGAAATTAATAACCTTAATTAAAAGATTCTTAACTTATTTTTGTTTCGATCCTGGGATTCTCT
>NW_020630155.1:637-1000 GCF_003573695.1 Papaver somniferum
GACTTTCAAGAACTATGTGATTGATCAAACCAACATTCAATCACAATCATGGGTTTACGGTTCTACCAAAACAAGTTTCTGTTCTACCTTCATGTGAGTACTACGCATAGTTACACTATCTTCCCTAAAGATTCGGTTGACTAGGTACTAGGATCGGTTCCCCACATATATATGGTATCTAACTTATATGTGTTGCACATGTTCACAAGATCGGTTCCCCTTTCTGCTGTAAACCTTGTTGCACCCCATACAAGGATCGGTTCCCCTTGATGTACTGCACCCCTTACAAGGATCAGTTCCCTTTCTCTTATAAGGATCAGTTCCCTTTCCCCAAGGCAGACATAATCCGATCATACCAAGGTG
>NW_020630156.1:0-330 GCF_003573695.1 Papaver somniferum
AAAAAAATGTTTTTGCTTTTTAAACCTTCAATTCAGGTCAAAACTGGACAAATGATGGCTCATTAGAAAGATTACAGATCATAGAACAATATCAAATATAAAAATCCAAAATGTATTTTGGTTCATTCTAACGGAAACAAAGCGTGAATCGCGCTACCTACGCTTTTCGGCAAAAAATTGTTTTTGCTTTTTAGACTTTCAATTCAGATCAAAACTGGATAAATGATGGCTCATTAGAAAGCTTACAGATCAGAGAATAATATCACATATAAAAATCCACAAAATAATTTGGTTTATTTTAACGGAAACAAAGCGTGAACCGCTACCTAC
>NW_020630156.1:351-1000 GCF_003573695.1 Papaver somniferum
AAAATATTTCGGTTCATTTTAACGAAAACAAAGCGTGAACCGCTACCTACGCTTTTCTGCAAAAAATTGTTTTTGCTTTTTAATCCTTCAATTCAGATAAAAACTGGACAAATGATGGCTCATTAGAAAGCTTACAGATCATAGAACAATATCACATATAAAAATCCACAAAATATTTCGGTTCATTTTAACGGAAACAAAGCGTGAACCGCTACCTACGCTTTTCGGCGAAAATTGTTTTTTCTATTTAGACCTTAAATACCGGTCTAAACTGGACAAATCATAGCTCATTAGAAAGCTTACAGATCATAGAATAATAGCACATAAAAAATCCACAAAATATTTCGGTTCATTTTAACGGAAACAAAGCGTGAATCGCTACCTTCGCTTTTCGGAAAAAATGTTTTTGCTTTTTAAACCTTCAATTCAGGTCAAAACCGGACAAATTATGGCTCATTAGAAAGCTTACAGATCAGAGAACAATATCACATATAAAAATCCACAAAATATTTTGGTTATTTTAATGGAAACAAAGCGTGAATCGTTACCTACGCTTTTCGGAAAAAAATGTTTTTTCTTTTTAAACCTTCAATTCAGGTCAAAACCGGACAAATGATGACTCATTAGAAAGCTTACAGATCAGAGAACA
>NW_020630157.1:0-243 GCF_003573695.1 Papaver somniferum
TTTCTTTTGCACTTTACTTTATTTGGACTTTGGACTGGACTCTTGGACTTTATTATTATTATTATTATTTTTAACCCTACGGAAGGGTATTTTTATTAAAAATAAATAAATAATAATATTATATAAACTGTGTGCAGGGAAGGACGACGATTACTATATCGTCTCGGCCCCTCGGGTTCGCACACGGCATAGGAGTCGTGGCCCGAGTCGACGACAACGGTTCATCGCCCGTCTGGTACGGGA
>NW_020630157.1:254-545 GCF_003573695.1 Papaver somniferum
ATCGTCTCGGCCCCTCGGGTTCGCACACGGCATAGGAGTCGTGGCCCGAGTCGACGACAACGGTTCATCGCCCGTCTGGTACGGGAGTTAAGTCCAATCGAAACACCCGTGAATCTCCTGCAAGCGGGTTACTGTCTGCCTTAAGGTGATAATTGTTTGAGAACGAACAGGACTGTCTTTATTTTCCTAGTAAAGGGCAAGGTCTGGCCTAAACAAGATAAGGGTTCGGATTTCATCACCGTTCTCTTCTTGCCCGCCTTAGGAAAACGAAACCGAACGCGAACCTAAGCT
>NW_020630157.1:745-1000 GCF_003573695.1 Papaver somniferum
CAAAAATAAGAGTCATTATATTTTATATATTTACTGAGCTATAATTGTTAAAAGAATCATTATTTGAACCTTAAGAAATGAATTCGGTGGAATCCTAAACCCCAGTACCTCTTGCACCATTTTTAATATTTTTGTGTATATAATTTTTATTAAATCAAAAAAAATCTGCTTTCACAAGTCTGAAAAGAACCCTATTTTATAACCACTATTACTACAACCCACATTAAATCTTTAATCAGTTACCCTCAATAACGG
>NW_020630158.1:0-221 GCF_003573695.1 Papaver somniferum
TCCAGGCATGATTCTCATCATTCACCCAATGTTCTCAATTTATAGTACAATGTTTTTCCCCAAATTTTAGAAACCCTAAATTTTGAAACCCTAATTTTTAAATTGGAAATTAAACTCACTGATTCTCTGAATTTGTCTCCCCTGTGCTCGACCCATGCTTCCTTTTCGTCCTCTCCTTCTTTTCCCATACTCTCTGATGCTCCTGTCGACTGATACTCAAA
>NW_020630158.1:232-380 GCF_003573695.1 Papaver somniferum
ATGATACTCAAACCCTAGCTCTCTTATATTTATCTCATAGGGTGAATGAGATAGAGGTGAGAGAGATAGAGTTTAGAGTGATGGGTTTTGGTTTCTGGGATGTCGGGTGAAGGTGGAAGTGGTGAAGCTCGAGGTGGAGGAAGAGAGC
>NW_020630158.1:580-913 GCF_003573695.1 Papaver somniferum
TCACCATTACACATACACTCAACCATGGCTCGAGATTTAAAGTCTAGTCCCTCATAGAGGATAGCGACAAGTCTCCATTTCTCAAATCCATGGTGTGGACATTCGCTCAACAAATCATTAAAACGTTCAAAATAGTCAAATACAGTTTCCTCATCCAACTGGACAAAACAATTGATATTTTGACGAATAGCGATGGTCCTATGATGTGGAAAAAATCTTTGGAAAAATTGATTAGTGAGTTGTTCCCAAGTGGTGATTGATTGTGGTCTCAAACCGTAAAACCATGTTTTGGCCCTTTCCTTTAGAGAAAATGTAAACAAACGCAATTTCAGA
>NW_020630159.1:0-515 GCF_003573695.1 Papaver somniferum
TTTGGTCAAATGGTCTGGTCTGGTCTCAATTTCTTTTTCTTTTTTTTTCTTTTTTCAACTTTTTGGTAACTACCATTTTTTTATTTTTTATTTTTTTCTCTTTTTTTTTCTCTTTTTCTTTTTCTTTTTTTTTTCATGGTATCTCAATCACTCTAATTCACCGTAGCATTGGTAACAACTTGAATCGTGAGCCCAACCTAATCACTTAGAGTACATAGTTTAAAAACAAAATAAAATAAAAATAGAAGTGAAAAGGACTCAACGAGATATGGTGAAATTATCATGTTATTTCTAACACCTGAGCTCTGTGTTTTTATGAATAGACTCTTCTAGATGTTTCCATCTAGTCAGATTGGTCCCTCAACTCCTACGATCAAAATGCTTCCATCCACTTAGATTAGTTAGTGCAATCCTAAATAGGCATAAATTTCTAGGTTCTGGAGTTTATTTATTCATACTGCAACTAAAAAGTTTCTCCCATACCCCCAAACTTAAATCTAACATTGTCCTCAATG
>NW_020630159.1:526-1000 GCF_003573695.1 Papaver somniferum
GTTCTGGAGTTTATTTATTCATACTGCAACTAAAAAGTTTCTCCCATACCCCCAAACTTAAATCTAACATTGTCCTCATTGTTCTAAAGATAAATTAAAAGCACGAACAAGGAGAAACTGTTACCATTTGAAGTAAAAGAGATAAGGAAAGATATTACCGTGTCGCATGAATGTTGGGTTACCTCCCAAGAAGTGCTAAGTTTAAAATCTTCAGCCAGACTAAGAAAGGATTAGTCACCTCATAGAATCATACAGTAATAGCCGAAATTTCTGTGGGTCATCAAAACCAAATAGAGTTATCACAAATAAAAGGAATCTGCAACCTGTCAAGAAAATAAACAAATAAAGCACACCCTTGTCTAGTTTCCTGTTTAAGACAACTACATCTAGCTGTGGTTCAGGTTCAGGTTCTATAACTGGGTCCAAATAAAATATTTTCATGGGTTGGAATTCCTCAAAGCTAAGATCCGGTTC
>NW_020630160.1:0-310 GCF_003573695.1 Papaver somniferum
TTAATGGTATTTGAGGCCTTAGATGGTAATCGAATTCGAAGATCATCCAATGACATTAAGATGAGAAAGAATGCGCTCGATAAGGAGATTGACAAACTTGAAGATGAGGAACGGTTTGTTAGGAACGCTTTTCCTTGGTGGACGTATGAAAAACGAGTAAGTACCTCTGTAACTCCAACTCACATTAAAAAAAGTTAGTACTAACTTGTTACTCATTCGTAATTTCAGAGAAATCTTGCGGATCGCCGGTATGTGGACCTCTATGGGAAACGATTTGAACATGAAGGATGCTACAAAATCAAGAGGGACA
>NW_020630160.1:510-907 GCF_003573695.1 Papaver somniferum
AAAATGGGATTTTTCCTATATCAGAAATTTTGAGATTTTTTCAATATATACATTCGGTAGTGAGTGTTCTTCCGAATACTTTGTGTCTACTTAAATATATTCGGTAGCCAAAAAATTCATTGAACTACCGATTATTAGCAGTTTTGTATCCAGGAAGATATGGCCACCAATATTCGGCAGATAATCATCAAATCTTTCTCCCGAATACTGTCGATGTTCTTGAAAAATGAAGAACACGACTACATTCGGAAGTAAATGAGCATGCATATCGTCCGAATCTGGATAAATAACCGAAAACCCTAGAAATTTTTTTTCTCGATTCGACGAATTAAAGCGAAATAAACCCCAAAAATGATAGATTCTTACCTAATTGGGGCCATTTGAAGTTGACGAAGTG
>NW_020630161.1:0-587 GCF_003573695.1 Papaver somniferum
ATAGTGGTTAATTTGCTTGAACTAGTATTGAACTTTTTCAAGTCATCTTCCAACATCTTGATTTTATCAAGAGCAGCAGCTAAATCAGCCTCAAGGCGTTTTTCTCGAGCGAGACAAGCACTTTCTCTGTCATCAAAACTAATTTGTTGAGAGTTAAACCTTGCTTCAGATTCTGCAAGTTTCTCTTCCAACAAAAAGTACTTTTGATAAATATTATCACATTCAAGTGACTTCATACGTAGGTTTTCCTCATAATCCTTGAGGACGATTCGGTAGAACGATTCGAAAAATAAACACCTGCGTAACATCTTCTCAATTTCTTGTTTTCTCGACAGAGAGGAGTCAAAAGAGGTGTGACATAAGAAGTTGTAATCTTCTTCATATTCCACGAATCCAAAAACTTAACATACTCTGAGACTTCCTCATCAACATCTCTATCAATATCTGAATCATCTTCATCAAAAAGTTCATCCAACTGTTCTTCTAGGAGAGTTTCCCAATCAACAGTTTTTACATCAAGAGAATGTTTAGATATTGACTTAGATGTGACAGTTCTCTCAGGTGAATCCAAGCTTTTAGAATCATCT
>NW_020630161.1:598-1000 GCF_003573695.1 Papaver somniferum
TACATCAATAGAATGTTTGGATATTGACTTAGATGTGACAGTTCTCTCAGTTGAATTCAAGCTTTTAGAATCATCTGGTAATTTCTGAACTGGTACGTTATTAGAAATAGACTCGTTCATAATCAGATCGCTACAAACACAGACTTATAAGGTCCTTAACGTGGTTGCCAGCTCTGATACCAATTGAAAAAGAGGGGGTCTAACTCCACCACCCAATATTTCACTTAGCAATTTGTATGGACTAACTCCGAAACACTTACTAGAGAATCAACTAGACAGTCAGACTCAATCTAGATAAAAGTATCTCAAGGAGTTAATATCTCTCTCTTGATTTGATTTTTACTTAAGCTAAAAACAATAGCAAGTCTTTGTCAAATACAAGGAATAACTTGGACGGTACCA
>NW_020630162.1:0-220 GCF_003573695.1 Papaver somniferum
GAGCTAGGTGGAGGTTCTAGCCTGCCTATGTTCCAGGGCATACATAAATGGAATGGAAGGAGATGAAGCTTGTCCAACTGTTTTACTCCTAGCATTGATTGTCTTTTAACAGCACAATCAATCACAAGCAACAGTGGACACTAAATTCCTCCATTTCTCAATCATCTCAATTTACATGAATTCTAACCTAAACTTCCACCACTAACAGTGAACAAACTTA
>NW_020630162.1:420-562 GCF_003573695.1 Papaver somniferum
TTGCTTATTACAAGACTATTTACAACAAAAAGATGTCTCTTTACATGACTCTTATTTACATTGATTACTCTCTTTTATTTTTGGAACAAGAGAGAACTATTGTCTTTAACATGACAAAACAGGGAATAAATACTTGATAGAT
>NW_020630162.1:762-1000 GCF_003573695.1 Papaver somniferum
AGTCCAAATTAAACAAGCTCACAAAAATTAAATACAAGCCCACAAATTAAACAAACAAGCCCACAAAAATTAATTACAAACCCAACAGAAAATAAAAAGCCCAAAAATTGGCTTTAATATTACAAGCCCACAATTAAAAATTGGAAGCCCACAATTCGGGTTCTCTGAATGGGTTTACCTTTTTAGCACAGCCCAGCTGCTCTGATATTGTTGCAAAAACCCAGTTGGGCTTTGGTTC
>NW_020630163.1:0-422 GCF_003573695.1 Papaver somniferum
TTTGTAACACCTTGATAGTTCATGTCCCTTCATCGAACAAAACGAGCATGTCAAACTTGGATATTATTCAGGTATCTGAGATGTGCAAGCAGACAGACATATAGTTGATTCTGAAACATCACTGACAGGGTTTCCAGTTATAGATTCAAAGAATCTTCCAGCTTGATTGGGTTTCCATCTTCTCCGAACCCATTGAGGTTGATATATGTATTGCTACAAGTATCAAAATTGATGTTTTCACAAAGAATCCCTACACTTGATTTCCTATCTTCATCGGAATTATAGGTTTCAGACATTTCATCAAGTGTTACAGCTAGACCTTTGTTCTCAGTGTATTTTCTACGATTTGGGAGTTCGTTAGCAAAATGTCCAAAACCCTTACACTTAAAGCACTGAGGCATGTCCTCGTCATCAGCCTCGTC
>NW_020630163.1:433-1000 GCF_003573695.1 Papaver somniferum
AAAATGGCCAAAACCCTTACACTTAAAGCACTGAGGCATGTCCTCGTCATCAGCCTCGTCAGCATCCCTGTTTTTAGGAGGTACGCGACCGTGAGGTTTGTCTGATGACTTAGGTTTGTCTCTTGAAAACCGTTTACTTCTCTTCAACAGAAGATCCCTAAACTGTCATGTGATCAAGGAGACTGATTTGTCAAGATCTTCATCCGAAAAATCATCCTCAGACTGATCATCCTCAGAGACATGAACACTCTTACCTTTGACCAGTAATTTAGTGTTCTTCTGTGCTTTAAAGGAAACATCCTTACCGACTTTGGATGTATGCTCATGGTCAAAGATCTTAACCTTTCAAACTAAGGTGTTTCTGGAAAGATTATCGAGGTTATTCCCCTCAACGATGGCATGCTTCTTAGACTCGTATCTAGATGGCAACGATATGAGAATTTTCATCACAATGTCCTTTTCAGGAATAGTCTTACCCAATGCAAAATATGCATCAAAAATTTCAGACACTTTGTGATTAAACTCATCAAATGTTTCTTCATCTGCCATATGAAGGTTCTCCCAATC
>NW_020630164.1:0-530 GCF_003573695.1 Papaver somniferum
ACCAATCTATATGACATGTTACCCCCCCCCCCCCTAGTATGGGCTTTCGCTCTTTCGTTACATAAAACATTCAAGTACCAATGTTGTTTTCCTTAGTGATACCAATTAATATAAAATCAATGCCAGTATCACTTGTTTACTCCATAGATTTCTCCCCCTTTTTGTCACAAAAATGACAAAGAAACGAAAAAAATAAAGGACAACATGAAAAAAATCTTACAAATCTCAGAATAGACTTGCAAACCTGTAGAGTTAGGCACGAGGGTTCCACTCATCATGTTCTGATAACCAATATCAAAACCGAAACTAAAAGTAGTATTATTTTGATATGTTACCAAGGAAACAATTGCCCGAAACAATTTTTCCCATTCAGTTTAGCAAACCAAAGACGACTAATCACATTAGTTCCTTTGCTAAACCGATTGTTCAAAAACAATCGCTTAATTCGATAAGACCAAACTAAAGAATAAACTCCATTTTTCTCATCAGGTTCTAATTATCCATAATCTTAGACCTTTCAATTTTAAATA
>NW_020630164.1:541-1000 GCF_003573695.1 Papaver somniferum
TCCATTTTTCTCATCAGGTTCTAATTATCCATAAACTTAGACCTTTCAATTTTAAACAAACCAAATACTAGGTTAGTTAACTAGTATTTCTTTGTTTAGGCATTCGATTAGACTTGAATAACCGAAACCTCACTTTGATAAGACAAACTAAGATCAGAATTAACTTAGTTTCTTATCCGGAATCTAATTGGACTAAACAACTCATCCCGTACACATATTATTTCGTTAAGCCATAAATAATTCATACAAACCAAAATAAATCAACTTGCATAATTATTCACCTCAACCGGAAGCAATTGAAACAATAATAGACATTATAAGCACCGCAATTGCACCGTAATTTTGTAAGCCTAAACGATTGATACCATACAAAAGAAAGAAAAAAATAGTTTTTCTTAACCGGAACCAATTGAATCACACACACATCAATTGTACCGAAATTTTGTAAGCCTAAACGAT
>NW_020630165.1:0-562 GCF_003573695.1 Papaver somniferum
GTCATTTCACAATTTTAACTCTAAATAGGATGGTCACCACGCTCAATCAACGTCAATTCTTTGACTGGGCACCGAACTCAGATTTTGACAAAGTTAGGCACCAAACGCAAAAGTGTACACATTTATAGGCACCAAACTCAAAATATCCCATCAAATAATGAACTTCTAATCTCTTAAAAAGGTCATAGATTACCTATAATAAAATATGTAAAGAAGGAGATAAGGTTTACAACCGTGAATAAAGAGGGAAGTCTTCCTACATGTTATCAACAACTACGTGTTATCCAAATTGCATTTCTACGTGTTAGCTCCTTTCATTGTTTACCAGTAAATCATCCAAAATCTATCTCTCATGTAAACCCCAATAATCGTTTCCTTAAATCTTCAAACTAACCATTATTTTATTGAACAAATGAATCCATGTAAATGACCCTATTCATTTTTCAAATTAATCATTATTGTATTAATTAGATTTGTTTCCATTTTAGGTAAATTCATAGTTATCATGGCAGTCAGATAAGTCAGCCTTATTTCTCTGGAACGCTCGTAATGTGTTTGGAAA
>NW_020630166.1:0-445 GCF_003573695.1 Papaver somniferum
ATATTGATTGGCTTGAGATTGATATCTCCGATAGGAAAGATATAAAAAGTAATCACAAACATCTTCGTCTCATTGTTTTTGATTCCGAATCATCTTGTTTCGCAACCATACGATTAAGATTATTGTGAGGTGATTGATTAATCTAGACTGTTCTTCGGGAATATATGACCGGATTATCAATTGGTTCCTGTTCTCCTTGATTATTATCAAAAGACGGAACAAAAACTTTAGGGTTTTTCTGTGGGAGACAGATTGATCCTTTGGTAGAGTTATCTGTGTGAGACAGATTTTCTTATTGTCAAAGCCTGCGATTTTGGGTCGTAGCAACTCTTAGTTGTGGGAGATCATCTAAGGGAATCAAGTACGCAGTATCCTGTTGGGATCAGTGGGAGACTGATTGGGGTTCAACTATAGTCCAGTCTGAAGTTAGCTTGGAGTAGGCTAG
>NW_020630166.1:456-1000 GCF_003573695.1 Papaver somniferum
TGTATCTTGGATCGGTGGGAGACTGATTGGGGTTCAACTATAGTCCAGTCTGAAGTTAGCTTGGAGTAGGCTAGTGTCTGTAGCGGCTTAATACAGTGTGTATTCAATCTGGACTAGGTCCCGGGGTTTTTCTGCATTTACGGTTTCCTCGTTAACAAAATTTCTGGTGTTTGTGTTATTTCAGTTTCCGCATTATTGATTTATCTTTATAATTGAAATAATACAGGTTGTGCGTTTAGATCATCAATTAGTGTAATCCAAACTTTGGTTGTTGATTAACATTGATTGATCCTTGGACATTGGTCTTTGGTACCGTCCAAGTTATTCCTTGTGTTTGATTAAAGACTCGCTGATTTCTATTAGCTTGAGTAAATCAAAACAAGAGAGATATATCAACTCCTTGAGATACTTTTACCTAGATTGAGTCTGACTTTCTAGTTGATTTTCTAGAAAGTGTTTCGGAGTTAGTCCATACAGATTGCTAAGGGAAATATTGAGTGGTGTTGTTAGACCCCCGCTTTTTCAATTGGTATCAGAGAAGGCA
>NW_020630167.1:0-324 GCF_003573695.1 Papaver somniferum
TAAGAAATATTAAAAAATTATGAAAAACTCGTGGGACCGGTCTATAGCCGGACGGCCATGCCTCCATAGTCCCACATGCCCTTGTTTTATTATTTTAATATTTTTTGCTTCCCTGAACTCATGAAAACTCCTTCAATTCATGGAAACTCCCTAAATTCATCAAATTTCTCAAAATTCATGAATTTTTCATAAAATCATCAAAATATTGTAAAATTAAGGAAAAGGCACCACGGGACCGTGGCCACGACCGGTTGACCATTCCTTGACCACGGCGGTCCCACGCCTCCTCGTTCCTTATTTTATAATTATTTTTCATCATCTCAT
>NW_020630167.1:335-1000 GCF_003573695.1 Papaver somniferum
GGCGGTCCCACGCCTCCTCATTCCTTATTTTATAATTATTTTTCATCATCTCATGGTGTTTTCCTCAGTTTCGTCGAAACCCTAATTTTGGCATATTTTCTCGAATGGATGCTCAGTTGCACGCCAGAAAATATCAAAATTCTCAGGACTGAGACGCGGATGCCTTGGGGACACGAGCACGCTATCTTGACCGACCAAGATTGGATCTTTGGCTCACAGAAGCCGGTCCCATCAATTTTCACAGTTTTGACCTAATTTTTACAATTGCTCGTATTAGGTCCAAAACTCTCCCAAACACTTTGGATTTTCATGAAGTGATCGTCAGGCGGTCACGGGACAACCCAGGGCCGGTTTCATGACTCCATGGTCTGTCCCTCGCCTCGTCATAATTAATTAGCTTTTCTCACCTAAGGCTCAGACGAGCATTTTTGAATAAATGATTAAGCCAGCATTTAATCATTCTTCCACCAACAAATCGTCAACTCTTCAGGAGTTCTTCGTATTTGCTCAATGAACATATAGGACACTACATGGTTGATCCACGGTCCCATATAGTCGCTCCCTCCTTCGTCCCATGGTTAAACTTCTGACGAACCATGAATTGATCATCAATTGATCAAATTAGGGTTTCTGAATCCAAGGATCATCATTCCAGATTCCAACCT
>NW_020630168.1:0-252 GCF_003573695.1 Papaver somniferum
TGATAATTCCTGATTGGAAGTAGCATAATTGTGAGTATTGCTTGTAGTGATGCATCCTAGTAGTTGTTGTGAAAATTAGAAGCACACAAAACACTTGCAAGTATACAAGGCCAAGATTTGTAATAAAAGGGTGAGTAGGGGTTTGTCCACAGGGAGAGGAGCATACAAGAAGTCTTCCTAGCTAAGGTGTGTAGTGAGCTAAGGGCAGGTAAATGGTATGAACCAATGATGCAAGGTAAAGCAAAGGAAACA
>NW_020630168.1:263-505 GCF_003573695.1 Papaver somniferum
TGATGCAAGGTAAAGCAAAGGAAACAGCTAGGTAAAGCAGCAAAGAACCAAGGCTTGGAAGCCAAGGGCAAGGTGAGGATTGTGCACTGACTTCAGTGCACAAAAAGCTTCAAAGTGCAAGGGAAAAAAAAGCAAGAAAATTAACTGAATTGAAAGCACACAGGACTGAAAATGCAAGTTACTGAGAAGGGATTGGTGGTTAAGCCAAGGCTTAGGATCCACCTTGTGTCCTAATCAAATGA
>NW_020630168.1:705-1951 GCF_003573695.1 Papaver somniferum
TGTTTTTTGGAGGGAAGCCCAAAAATAGGCTTTTAGTCCCCTTTTAGTTGCACAGCCCAGTTGGGCTTTAGGATCGTCCTAAGCAGCTCACGTCCAAGCCCAGCAGCAGCAGCGAAGCCCAGCAGAAGAAGTTGCAGGCCCAGAGAAATTGAGGTTACTGAGCCCAGCTCAGTTGGTTAAAGCCCAGCAACAAAGGTTGGATCAGATCCCAGCAGCAGAGGTTGCACAAGCCCAGTTGACAGCTTCAGTTGGCAGCCCAGTTGGCTTGGCAGCAGGCTTAGCAGCAAGCTTGGCAGCAGCAACAGCAGCAGCAGCAAGCTTGGCAGCAACAACAGCAGCAGCAGCAGCTTGGCAGCAGCAACAGCAGCAGCAGCAGCTTGGCAGCAGCTCAGGCAACAACAGACTTTGAAAACTTCAAAAATATGGCAGCCAGCTCCCCGGCAGCGGCGCCAAAAACTTGTTGTGAAAATTAGAAGCACACAAAACACTTGCAAGTATACAAGGCCAAGATTTGTAATAAAAGGGTGAGTAGGGGTTTGTCCACAGGGAGAGGAGCATACAAGAAGTCTTCCTAGCTAAAGTGTGTAGTGAGGTAAGGGCAGGTAAATGGTATGAACCAAGGATGCAAGGTAAAGCAAAGGAAACAGCTAGGTAAAGCAGCAAAGAACCAAGGCTTGGAAGCCAAGGGCAAGGTGAGGATTGTGCACTGACTTCAGTGCACAAAAAGCTTCAAAGTGCAAGGAAAAAAAAAGCAAGAAAATTAACTGAATTGAAAGCACACAGGACTGAAAATGCAAGTTACTGAGAAGGGATTGGTGGTTAAGCCAAGGCTTAGGATCCACCTTGTGTCCTAATCAAATGACATGTTTCTAGGTTGTGTTTGATCCTATGCATACATCTAGAAATAGAAGAATACTAAATTGCTCACTAGTTTGCCCCTAGCATTGGCTGTCTTTTGACAATACAACCAATCACAGGCTCTATGAGCATTGGTATCTCCCATTTGCTCAATCAAAACATAGCAACAGGAGAACTATCCTATCTTCTAGTCACATGACAGTGCACAAGGCTTCAGCTGAGCCTTGTCCTGATGCTGTTTAGCTCATGCTAAACATGATATAGCAACATACATACATTAAGACAGATGATTCATACACAATTAACATTCAAGATAAAATTCTAAAAACACATGCAACATTAACCATCAACAGATAAGCAACTGAAATTGAAGTTCATTAAAAATTGG
>NW_020630168.1:2058-2439 GCF_003573695.1 Papaver somniferum
GTTGAAATTAGGGTTGTTGAACCTCACCTAAATTGATGCAATTTCTTCCAATTGATGTCGACCCATACCTTGTAATCTCTTCTTGCTCCATTCCCACGCGCCAATTGCTTCATCTATCAACCTATTTCACCAAATCCAACCCTAACAGTGATGAGGATGGTGGAGTTGTTGAAATAGATTAATAGGTGATGGGGGTATTGAGGGATATGATGGATTGTGGTTGTTGTGGAGAGTTGGTGGTGTTTGGTGGCGTCAGGGAGTGGTGGCGATGATGGTGGTGCGGCAGGTGAAGAAGGTGGTTCTGCAGAGGGGGGGTGATGGAGGAGATGGGTTCGATGGAGAAAGGGGAAGGGTGCGTTTGTTTGAGGTCTAGGGTGTTCG
>NW_020630168.1:2639-3058 GCF_003573695.1 Papaver somniferum
AGTAGTCACAAGTGGATCATAACCTTTGTTAAATCGGATTAGTGCTTTTACACGTTCGATTGCTTTGATTAGTCTTATTCCATAGAACTCAATGTTTTTAGGGAGTTAAACTTAATTGTGCTTTTACACTTTAGGTTGCTTTCTAGGAAGAATTCACATATGCATCTTTAAATGTAGTTGTGATGAAATCAGGGGATTAGCGAGATATACTTGCGATCAAGATATCTTAGGACTCTTAATAAAGTGGAGATTAAATATCAATTCTAGTTATTGTTGGAAAGCATGTTTGTGGATGAAAACGATATCCTTGACCAATCCTTTCACATATTTGAATTGTGTGCTTTATTTATTTGTTTTGCTTTTATTTTATTTTAGTATATAAAAATCAGAAAACCCTCATTGTTATTTATAGGAAACCG
>NW_020630169.1:0-415 GCF_003573695.1 Papaver somniferum
TTTCCCTTACTTGCTGCATCAAAAACTAAATCACAAGCTTCTGATAAAAAGCGAGCAGTTCTAGTAAGATTTATAATATGAATACCTTTACGCTTTGCAGAGATGTAAGGTGCCATTCTAGGATTCCATTTCCTAGTACCATGACCAAAATGAACTCCTGCTTCCATCATCTCTTCCAAATTAATGTTCCAATTTCTTCTTGTCATTTCTCCCCACGCTTCCCCATTTTTTAAGAGATAAGATACCCTAAATACTAAATAAATAATTGTTCCGATGGAACCTTTTACTAGAGATTGACCCTTGATACACAGGCCAAGCCATAAATTCCTTTCTATTCACTATTATCTTTAGACCAGATAGTTTAAAGTTAAGGTAAAATGATGAATCTGCTCTTAGGAATCATTAAATCCCGTAG
>NW_020630169.1:426-1000 GCF_003573695.1 Papaver somniferum
TCACTATTATCTTTAGACCAGATAGTTTAAAGTTAAGGTAAAAGGATGAATCTGCTCTTAGGAATCATTAAATCCCGTAAATAATTGTTCTGATGGATCTTGGATATTCTTTGGGATGTAAGAATCAAATAATTCTTTGTGTTGGAACAAAATATCTCTAAACCCCCCTCGGAATAGGTTATTCTTTTTTATTTCAAAAGGGATATTGCTGCGTTGCCTTGAATGATACACTAATCCTTTGAATCCGGTACCAACATGTATCATCCCCCCCAGAACAACGTTCTCCTTCAGACCTTTCAACCAATCGATACGACCTCGTAGAGCGGCTTTTGCTAAAACTCGAGCAGTTTCTTGAAAACTCGCCTCGGATATGAAACTTTGAGTATTCAGAGACGCCCTCGTTATTCCCAATAAGACGGCTCTATAACAGATCGCTTCTTCCAAAGCGCGTCCCGTTCGTTCCGCTCGCAATAATCCAATAAGTTCTCCGGGTAAAAAAACATTAGACATTCCATCTTCCGAAACCAAAACTTTTGATGTTATTTGACGCACAATAATTTCTATATGCCTATTG
>NW_020630170.1:0-150 GCF_003573695.1 Papaver somniferum
AGAATTGTTGTACCACGCATCCAATGGTTGCTGCAAGCTTGTTCCATCTTAGCCGTTCGATTCAATCCAGATGTGATCATCCAACGTATCATCTTCGCTGGACATCGAATTTGCTACACCCGCTCAACACCCTAGCACCAAATATCTTCT
>NW_020630170.1:350-670 GCF_003573695.1 Papaver somniferum
CCTGGTTAACTCACGGAGCGAAAAGAGCAAAGAAACGGCAAAGACTCCCGCAGAAAGGCAGCGAAGAATGATGTTTGCAAGAGCCGGATCAACTAGAAGTGGGATTGAAGAGGAAGAATTTGTTCTTAAAGAAGAAGCGGGCTCAAGATTGTCTAAGACCAAACCCATTTCCCAAACCCCAACCCGTTTCTCTTCTTAACCGTCAGATTGGATCCATTCCATCATCTAACGGTCGTTTCATCAGAGTTCATCGAGCTTTGATGTTCCTGTCTAACACTATAGCACCTAACTCCATCTTGGACCGTCAATTTTGATGTATC
>NW_020630170.1:681-1000 GCF_003573695.1 Papaver somniferum
AACCGTCAGATTGGATCCATTCCATCATCTAACGGTCGCTTCATCAGAGTTCATCGAGCTTTGATGTTCCTGTCTAACACTATAGCACCTAACTCCATCTTGGACCGTCAATTTTGATGTATCCCACATCCAACGGTCGCTCCATACCCATCTCCATCGCGCAGTTGGATTAATCCATAATCTTCTCATCCGACGTCTTTCACAAGCAGAACATCGAGATTTGATGATTCCGTCTAACACCCAAGAATCTAATACCTATACACCCAAACCAAATGAACCCTAAGAAAACTCTATCGGGTTTTCTTTCATCTCTTCGTTC
>NW_020630171.1:0-405 GCF_003573695.1 Papaver somniferum
GGCGTCCAGAAAAGAACGATAACATTGAAGTGCTTCTGTTGCTGTTGTTTTAAGACTGTCTTGCGTCTGTCCTTGTCACTGTAGAAGAACGACTGTCTGTGGAAGTCCGTTCTTCGTGTTCTTCAGGATCTTCGTGTAGCAGCAGCAACAACAGAGACGGGCCTCCTGTAATCTCTGATTCTCGCCTCCTGAGCTCTCCTATCGACCCCAAACTCCTCGTCCTTCTTCTAGGGGACCTAAGCATCCTATTTATACACAAAAGGGTCATTGAATCTTTCCCAAATCGCATCAAAATTCCCTTTTTCCTTTCTTGGCAGTCACGGCAATAATCGCTTCCCAAATTTGTTTTACGCGTTTCTGAGCTTTCCCACTTATCTCAAACTCTTCCTTGGATAGATATCAATC
>NW_020630171.1:416-844 GCF_003573695.1 Papaver somniferum
ATAATCTCTTCTAAAAATTGTTTCACGCGTTTCTGGGATTCCAAACTTATCTCAAACTCTTCCTTAGATAGATACCAATCTTTGGGAAGTTTTGTAGCACTTTAATCTCCCTAGAATTCCAAAAATAGCTCCAAACAGGGACCCGTGTGTAACTTAACCTTGATTTCCTTTTTCCGGCTATTCTAGCCAAATTCAGCCCATGAAATCACCCATATTAGCATTGTATATCTATATCACGTCCATCCCATGAAAATAGGCCATTGAATCTCATTAAAACACGTCCAATAATCCAACCCTAAATCTGCCAGAACTGTTGTAAATTTTTCCCGCCATTTTTTGCATTTGAATTTTGAAGAAGATGACCTCCCCCTATCCAGTTCTGGTGTCCTTTTAGCACATGCCCGAAATGGGTTACCCCTTATCCAAAG
>NW_020630171.1:887-1000 GCF_003573695.1 Papaver somniferum
GTGCCTTTAACAACTTTTCGAGCCAATTTCGCCGCAAAAGCTTATTTCTCCAAAAACACCTACAAAGAGATAAAATACCGAAATAAGTACAAAAATGGGTACTAACAATATAC
>NW_020630172.1:0-668 GCF_003573695.1 Papaver somniferum
CGATACTACTTTCTCGTAGTTGTGTGACCTGATCTTGCTGATTCTATCGTTTTGAGTACAATCGTAACGATTGGCTTGAGATTTTTATCTCCGATAGGAAAGATAGAAAAGTAGTCACAAACATCTTCGTCTCATCATTTATGATTCCACAATATCTTCTTTCGCCGCGTCGATTAAGATTATTGTGAGGTGATTGATAATACTAGGTTGTTCTTCGGGAATATAAGTCCAGGTTATCAATTGGTTCATGTTCACCTTGATTTATCAAAAGACGGAACAAAACTTGTAGGTTTATCTGTGGGATACAGATTTATCTATTATGTAGACTTTTTTGTGTGATACAGATTTGTTTACTAAAGTCTTCGACTTTAGGTCGTAGCAACTCTTAGTTGTGGGTGAGATCAGCTAAGGGAATCAAGTGCGTAGTATCCTGCTGGGATCAGAGACGTAAGGAGCGCAACTGTACCTTGAATCAGTGTGAAATTTATTGGGGTTCAACTACAGTCCAGACCGAAGTTAGTTTGTAGTAGGCTAGTGTCTGTAGCGGCTTAATACAGTGTGGTGTTCAATTTGGACTAGGTCCCGGGGTTTTTCTCAATTTACGGTTTCCTCGTTAACAAAATTTCTGGTGTCTGTTTTATTTCTATTCCGCATTATATTTTGTTATA
>NW_020630172.1:679-1000 GCF_003573695.1 Papaver somniferum
GTTTCCTCGTTAACAAAATTTCTGGTGTCTGTGTTATTTCTATTCCGCATTATATTTTGTTATATAATTGAAATATCACAGGTTGTGCGTTGTATCGATCAATTGTGAAATCCAACCTTGGTTGTTTATTGGAAATTGATTGATCCTTGGATATTGGTCTTTGGTACCATCCAAGTTTATTTTCCTTGTATTTGATAAAGACTCGCAAATTCTTATTTGCTTGAGTAAAGATCAAATCAAGTGAGAGAGATATTAACTCCTCAATATACTTTTCTCTAGATTGAGTCTGACTATTTAGTTGATTCTCTAGAAAGTATATTG
>NW_020630173.1:0-179 GCF_003573695.1 Papaver somniferum
ATTTTGGAAACACGCTTGAACCTATTCACCTGTTTTTTATACGTAATGACATAACATCAAACGGTAGTTACCTAAGATTTATAGGAATAATATAAAATGAACAAAAATATAAGAACACGCACCAGTCTATCATAACCAGCTGGTTTGTCTTTGATGATACAATTATAACTTGAACCCGC
>NW_020630173.1:190-362 GCF_003573695.1 Papaver somniferum
CGGAAACAGTTTTTTTACATAGAATAATCGAAAGGGTAATAAAAACTAAACTTCCGATTATGGTTTGTTTTGAACTTGTAATATTCGGAGGATAGGTTTTTTGTAAAGTTCCGAATGTACGATGGCCCAAAAATCAGAATTTGGGAAAAACTGATACTTTTCAAATTTTGAA
>NW_020630173.1:562-1000 GCF_003573695.1 Papaver somniferum
GATCAAAGCATACGTCCGAGGCCTTCAATTGGTCCAAAATCTCCCTCATGCGAATCAAGTGCTGCTCCTTTGTCCTAGAACGGTTGTCTTCAAATATATACTTTGTTCCTCTAGGAGTACCTTTACACCACCCCGGGTTCTCTCCAGCCAACTTCAGGATAGGGAAGTGGTCATAGATCCATGCTTATATACATAAGAAACCAAGTTTTAGTAAATAGATTGTGTATATTCGGTAGTAATTTCCAACCATAATTCCCGATTATATATAATCGGAAATAAAACTGAGTAGCTATCCACCGAATACCCAACATTCGGAAATATATATGGATCATTTCCTACCGAATATGCATCATTTGGAGTTCAGTAACCTATAGTTTTTCTGGCCTGTATATTCGGTAGTAATATCAAACACATATTTCCGATTATATATAATCGGAA
>NW_020630174.1:0-368 GCF_003573695.1 Papaver somniferum
CCCATGTCAATATCAAAATCATATGAATTACAATGAGTATTAGAAAAAACAACATTCATGAAGGTCGAGGGCGAGAAGCCATATGTTATTGAACCAACAGGTTCCACAATATTTTCATTTTATTCTAACATATCATCATAATCATCATAATCATCATCATGGTAGCATGCATATTGGTCCTCATTAACAGTGGTGGTGTCATTAGTCGATTCATGTTCCTCTAAATTAGGATCATATTCAACATCATTTACATGAATGGGACTAGACACTTCATTAGGGACAACATACATTTCCTCATGAATTTCCTCCTTTTGTAGGTGAAGCAAAATCTGATCTAAATATGCATGAATTCGTGATGTAGATCTATC
>NW_020630174.1:503-1000 GCF_003573695.1 Papaver somniferum
GCTGAGTCTGAGAGCTTCTGTGGTGGAGTCTAAATTCATGGAAGTACAAAATTCTTCATGTTCAAATTGTGGTGAATGGTACATGTGTGCATGGTCATTAGGGTTTACAAAATATTGATCGCAACCCTCAAAGGATTGATTATGGTCCCAATGACTACCATTCTCACAATTTATGGGCATTTCATACCTTGGATTTTCTCTAGATTGCCTAAAATTATGCAAAATATGACAATTCTCAACAGGGTGGTCTAAACTACCACATGCGGGACATGCATAGATTTCAGGTTGCCTAAGAAAATTAGATGTGACAGATTCCTCATGTGATTGCATTTCTAAAGCTGCGATTCGAGCTTCTAATTGATCGATCAGTGATGATTGTGTGAGTGAGGCACTAGCAAAATGTTCATTTTCACGTTGTGGTGAATGATGCATGTGTGAATAGTTATTAGGGTTCATGTATTGAGGCTCGGGACTTTGAAAATGTCCATAATAATTCC
>NW_020630175.1:0-404 GCF_003573695.1 Papaver somniferum
TTAGCTTAGGTGATTTGATGTTCCATGCTTAACATTTACAACCAATGTTTTGAGAATCGACTTTGGCAAAATAAGAGTCCATATATGTTTTGAGCTATTATTGTTGAGAATAAATCATTAAGCCTTATGTTATGAAGATTGGCCGAATCATTAGTCCCAGTACCTCTCTACCAATTTGTCAATATTTGTATATATATTTATTTTCTAAAAAATTATCCTTCACAAGTACGAGAGTTTGAACCTCATTACTACAACCACGGAAAATCTTTAATCAAAATGGCGCCGCCGACGCGGATTTGTGCTTAGGTAGAATTTTTAGGTTTTTTTTTTTATTATTTGTTCCTTTTTACTTTGTCTTTTTGTCTTTGATTTACAGGTTCGAAGTGGAGCACTAAGGACTTGGA
>NW_020630175.1:604-1000 GCF_003573695.1 Papaver somniferum
TGTTATTCGGACTCTCATTTTGGTTAAGGGGCAACCCAATTACTAAGGGGCATCTCAGTTGGGCATTTGCTATTTGCACTCCAGAGACGGATAGGGGGCAGTCTTCTTCAAAATTCAAATTTTGATTTTTGGCGGGAAAATTGTTCACAGTTCAGGAGATTTTCGATCGAAGAAATGAAACAGTTATACGTCGATTCAATGGCTGAATTTTGGCATAGAGATGTGATATGGCATATAGAACATGTTTTGAGCATCAGGTTTGATCAAATTTGGCTAGAATTCCTGGTTCGATTCATCAAACCAAAACAGAGCAACACGCACTGTAAGCAAGAATAATTGGAGTTAGAGCGTGCATGGGGGGGTTATGCTAGCTCAGGAAGAGTGCTGAGGCGTGGA
>NW_020630176.1:0-1574 GCF_003573695.1 Papaver somniferum
AAACCTTAATTCTGATTGGGAAAACCTTCGTATGGCAGATGAAGAAACATTTGATGAGTTTAATCACAAAGTGTCTGAAATTTTTAATGCATCTTTTGCATTGGGTAAGACTATTCCTGAAAAGGATATTGTGATGAAAATTCTCAGATCGCTGCCATCTAGATACGATTCTAAGAAGCATGCCATCGTTGAGGGAAATAACCTTGATAATCTCTCCAGAAATACGCTGGTTGGGAAGCTTAAGATCTTTGATCACGAACATTCATCCAAATCTAAGGATGTTGCGTTCAAAGCACTAAAGGATACTAAATTACTTAATAAAAGTAAAAAAGTGTATATCTCTGAAAATGATCACTCTGAGACAGATTCATCATATGAAGATCTTGACAAATCAGTCCTGATGCTCACAAGACAGTTTAGGGATCTTCTGCTGAAGAGAAGTAAACGGTTTTCCAGAGATAAGCTTAAGGCATCAGTCAAACCTCATAATCGTGTTCCTCCTAAAAATAGGGATACTGATGAAACTGATGACGACGATATGCCTCAGTGCTTTAAGTGTAAGGGATTTGGTCATTTTGCAAACGAGTGCCCAAATCGTAGAAAATACATTGGGAACAAAGGTTTTGTTGTAACTCTTGATGAAATGTCTGACATCTATGATTCTAATGAAGACGAGAAATCAAGTGTTTCACTTATTGGTGAAAATATTGATTTTGATTACTGTAGCAACACATACATCAATCTTGATATTCTTTAAGAAGATGATCCAACTATTCTGTAAGATAAAGTTGACCCATCCTTTGGAAACTCTGTTTGTAATGTTTCAGGTTCCACCATGTGCCTAGCTGCTTGCACATCTCAAAAGCCTGATTTTTATCCTAACTTGACGTGTTCTTATTGTTCGTTAAAGGGTCATGAACTATCAAGGTGTTACAAGTACAAACACCAACGAAGGAACGTCAATAAACTTCAACGAAGAGAAAATCATTTAGCAAGAAAGCTTAAACTTGCTCATAAAACCGCTGAGGTATGTAGGATTTTATCTTGGTCTAAGAAGTTAGTTTCCGAGGATAAACCAAGACCATTATAAAAGAAAGTATGGTCGAGTCGTTTCGATAGACAAAGGTCTGTAGATTCCTCTCAAGAGGAAAATGATGGACAAATTGTTGTTCACTGCAACGCAACTTGATTGTGTTGTGTTTTGAAATATTATCTCATGTGCCTGATCAAAATAGACAATGATTTTGTACCTCTCATGCTTTAGGAAAAGTTTTTTTTCTTCTTTTCTTAGTTTTTCTTTCTTTTTATCTTTCGGACAAAAGAAAGGGTACTATCGATAATTCTACTCTTCATAGGGTTGAGAGTTGGTCGTGTACAAACCTGTTTAAAGGTTTCAAAATCCTACATTCCTTTTTCCTTCTGTGAAACCTCTTTTTATCTCAAGACTACTTGTTGAGCAAATTGTGATTTCCTCTCACAAACCCATATGTTTATGGATACTCCAAGTATGATGTCTTCTGATGGAAAAGATGTTAATATGATTATTAAGCCATCAATCACAAAGGAAAAAAAAA
>NW_020630177.1:0-656 GCF_003573695.1 Papaver somniferum
TCCAATCTGACGGCTCTCATGGAAATGGGTATGGATAATGGAAATGGATTTGGGTAAGGGTTTTGGGCCTTGGGTATGCCAAGCCCATATCTTCTTTAAGAACAATTCTTCCTCTTCAAGCCCACTTCTAATTGATCCGGCTCTTGCAAACATCATTCTTCGCTTCCTCCTAGCGGGAGTCTTTGTCGTTCCTTTGCTCTTTTCGCTCCGTGAGTTAACTAGGCTTTATTTAGTACCTAAAAATGCAAAATTAATTAAGAAAAGTATTTATTCTTGAAAACAACGAAAATACAGAATATGGGTTAAAATGGAGAATTAATGCACAAAAGATGAGTTAAATGCCAAGAAAAATATATAGAAATATGCACTTTTTAGCACTCATCAAGGGGGTATTTATAGGGTTAGAGTGTGGAACCCATTTCTGAGGGCCGTTGGAACCTTATCTTCTTGTGTTTTGTGTCCATCACGCAGGGGTCTTCGTTTGTAACTTCATCACGCAGAGTCATCCTCGTTCGTTCCACGGGTTGACCGACACGTATGCTGCTCAGAGTGTTTAATGCGGGTAGTTGAGGCGCCTGCTCGTGTCAGGCAAGTGTCTTCTGCCTCTGTCGCGTCCATGTCAGTACGCCTTCTCTCCATCGTTGATCTTGGCTTCT
>NW_020630177.1:667-1000 GCF_003573695.1 Papaver somniferum
TTCTGCCTCTGTCGCGTCCATGTCAGTACGCCTTCTCTCCATCGTTGATCTTGGTTTCTTTTGGGGATGTGATAAAGTAACTCTTTGGAAGTTATTTGGTGCTCCGCAGTACAGCGTGTTACCGGTACATCCTTTAACTTCTATCCTTGGATTACAATAATAATTATTATTATCAATTTTAAACTGAACTAATCAGAAAATGGTCAAATGTTGTGGTAATAATGAAATAGGATGAGATTATCTGGAAAGATCTGTGATTACCAGTAAAATCGGTTCAGCTACAAAATGTTGAGATTTTGAGGGAGACAGAGTTTGATTTTCTTTTTTGTTTTG
>NW_020630178.1:0-290 GCF_003573695.1 Papaver somniferum
GAGCTTATATTTTGTCCTAGAACTTTGTAGGTACGTTCTAAGCAAACCTTCACGAGACTTCACTCGTCCACTAGGGACACTTAGTGGTTTAAAAGGCTTAGTACATACGCTAAATGCATTCAAGAGACCAGCGACAGTGGTATAGGTAGGATTTCCTTAGTTTTACTTGAGGACAAGTAAAATTCAGGTTTGGGGGTATTTGATGAGTCCTAAAAAGTGCATATTTCTATATATTTTTCTTGGCATTTAACTCATCTTTTGTGCATTAATTCTACATTTTATCCCATATT
>NW_020630178.1:490-1000 GCF_003573695.1 Papaver somniferum
CACCTAACTCCATCTGGCACCGTTAGTTTCGTTGTATATCTGCATCCAACGGTCGCTGCCAGCCTCTTCACTTTTAGCCGTTAGATCGATCCATCATCTCCACATCCCACGGCTCATCCTCGCTGTTCATCCAATTTGCTACAACCGCCCAACACCCGAGCACCCGATACCTATACCCATACCAAACATCCCCTTCCCCTTCTTCCATCGACATCTCCTCCTCCATACCCTGTGCAGAACCACCACCACCTTCTCCACCTGCTCTGACCTCGCCACCACCACTCCCTACGCCACCAAACCAACCCTAAACCTAAACCCATCATTACCATCACGTCCTATTTCTTTATCAACCACTAATTTCTCCAATTTCTCACCTTTCTTCTCACTGAAACCCTAAGTGAGAAATTGGGGATATAAGTGATGTTAAAGCAACAATTGGAGCATGAGATGAACTAGGAGAAGTAATTGGAGAGTGGGTCGACGAGATGGAGTGATTATCTCAACAAATTA
>NW_020630179.1:0-136 GCF_003573695.1 Papaver somniferum
GTTGTCTCCGGAGGGTTTACCAGAGGTGTACCCACAAAACCTTAATACTCCAGAGCTTAGCTATCTACGCAGAACCTTGGAAGGCACTAAAGAATCTCCTTGGTTGGCATACTTATTGACTACAGGAAGAAGTACC
>NW_020630179.1:183-396 GCF_003573695.1 Papaver somniferum
CCCTAGTGGCCGAGTTATAGTCTCGGGAGGGCTTACAAGAGATATACCCACAAAACCTTAATACTCCAGACCCTAGCTATCTACAACGAACGTTGGAAGGCACTAAAGAATCTCCTTGGTTGGCATACTTATTGACTACAGGAAGAAGTACCCTGATGCGAAATTCCAATTGTTGTATACGAGTTTGCACTCAAGCATACTAAAATTCATATA
>NW_020630179.1:596-901 GCF_003573695.1 Papaver somniferum
TCACCTCATTAATTACATTATCATCATCAAAATCAATCCCAAAGTGAGCTAGGCATTTTTCTAATGGATCTTCTAACAAAGTGTTTGGTAATGATTCCTCGACTAATGTTCCTATCATGTTAACCTCTTCTATATTCGAGTCATCTAGTTCATATGGTAGCTTACTAATATTAAAAATATTCAGCTCAATAGTCATATTACCAAAAGACAAATTCATAATACCATTTCGACAGTTAATGATCGCATTGGATGTAGCTAAAAACGGGCGACCTAAAATCACTGGTATTTGGTTCTCTGGGTCAGGG
>NW_020630180.1:0-154 GCF_003573695.1 Papaver somniferum
CAGGGTTGTAGGTTTCTGAGTATGGGTCAAACCTCTGACGGTTCTCAAACCTAGAGTTGTTATAGACAGCATGGGCTTGTTCTTCACTAACTTGACCTTCCCAAAATGAATTATCGGGCTCTATTCCACAACTAGAGACTTGAGAGGCTCTATT
>NW_020630180.1:354-664 GCF_003573695.1 Papaver somniferum
TGTGAAACAAAATGAGCTACCCCCAAACCTGGATTTTTCAACGGATAAAATTTTGGAAACAAAATCTCGCAGTTTTGGGGGTTCATCATGTACAAGGTCTAACTCAAAGTGAACTGTGCTAAGGACGGGCAAACATGCTAATTCCAACTGTGAATCCTCAAATGTATTATACTTAGAAGAAAAATAGTCCAAAAGGACTTGGGAAGCACACAGTTCCAAACCTAGATTAGGGACTCTCAGAAAAGTCGGTTTGACAATATGGGTACAAACCAAATATAGGTTGGGTGGAAGGCCATCAGATTGTGACTTA
>NW_020630180.1:676-1000 GCF_003573695.1 Papaver somniferum
GGTTTGACAATATGGGTACAAACCAAATCTAGGTTGGGTGGAAGGCCATCAGATTGTGACTTATGTAGGACAATAGGCACATCATTATTAATCACATCAACATCTCCTAAGTCTTCTACACGTGTCACAACATGCTCACAATCATCAAACAAATTGGCAATATCACAATCAGAATCATCAACATCATCAACAAATTTATTCTCATGCATCGGCAAATCAGGAGAAATATCACAATGTGACCTAGATAGAGAATCAGACACATCAAATATATTTTCATGCATATTAGCATTAGTGTATACAGAAGATTCAACTATTCCTATGTCA
>NW_020630181.1:0-288 GCF_003573695.1 Papaver somniferum
CGGCCGTTTCGGTCGATACGAAATTTTCCTACATTTCCCGATATGAGACGGTATTGGTCGTTTTCTATAAAGTTTAAGGTTAATTTTGGCAAAGAAAGTCTTCCAGGTGGTAGTAGAGGTGCATGTAGCTCTCGAAGCAAGTTACTAAAGTTACTCTTTTGTTTTTTTGATAAAATTGATGTTATCTATTATATCTTATCCGAAAATGTGTGGAGAAAATGTTTAATATAAAATTATAGTCTCTAAATCTAGAACCGATATTATACCGATATTTCAACGATAATATCC
>NW_020630181.1:299-610 GCF_003573695.1 Papaver somniferum
AGAGAAAATGTTTAATATAAAATTATAGTCTCTAAATCTAGAACCGATATTATACTGATATTTCAACGATAATATCCCCGATATAAAATCGTACCAGTTTATCGGTCCCGGCCGAGATGAACCGATATCCGATATTAACTACATTGGGTTAGACTTTCATTTTTTTAATTTGGCATATCTTTAGATTAAAATTAGAGCTGGCAACCGGGCGGGCCGGGGCTGGCCCGTTACGGGTTCTACGGGTTCGGGTTAATACGGGTCGAAACCCGCGGGTGGAAATTCTTCGCGGGTTAGCATTTCTTCAACCCGTA
>NW_020630181.1:810-1000 GCF_003573695.1 Papaver somniferum
GGACGGGCCGGGTTAACCCGTTTGTGCACGGGCCTGCAATTTACCAACCCTAACCCGGCTTGTTTAGAAACCAGCCGAGCCGGGTTAGGGTTTTTACGGGCCGGACCGGGTGAACCCGCGGATTTTGGGCTTGTTTGCCAGCTCTAATTAAAATGAAAAAGTGAAAATATCACTTCTCCAAAAACAGAGG
>NW_020630182.1:0-428 GCF_003573695.1 Papaver somniferum
TAAAAAGTGGTTTTTGCGCTCGTGGGAGAAAATTATTATACGGACTCTCACTTTGGATAAGGGGTAACCTAATTACTAAGGGGTGACCCATTTCCAGGCATCTGCTAAAAGGAGACCGGAACTGGATAGGGGGAGGTCATCTTCAAAATTCAAAACAGAAATTGGCGGGAAAAAAAAGACAGCAGTTTTTGAGCAGAGATTTGAGCGACTTAGGAGGAGATTCAATGGGCATATTTGGTACCTACGGACTCAAGAAGACATTACAAGCCCAGTACAATCAATTGGACCCGCAAAATTGGGCTGGAATACCCGTGAGAAGCAAAGAAAGGGAAAACAGAGTACATGTTCTCTGTTGGGTGTTTAGAATATTTTTGAGAGATTTCTGGAGGACTTTGACGCTGGATTAACATGTACATGGTCCTATTCAA
>NW_020630182.1:439-1000 GCF_003573695.1 Papaver somniferum
GAGAGATTTCTGGAGGACTTTGACGCTGGATTAACATGTACATGGTCCTATTCAAGATTATGGAAGAGTTTGGTAGCTATTTTATAGCCAACAGCACGTGAAAAAGCTCAACAGAAGCGATTATCGTTTCAACTGCATGAGAAGAAGAAAAAGAATAATCGCATATTTAGTCGAGATTTATGGATCTGTTGGGATATATAAGTGTTGGTTTACATCAAAGAAAGTTTTAGAAACCTTTAGGAGAGAGTTTAGAGTCCAGGAGAGCCGAGGAGAAGCGATTACAGACAAGACAGTGCTGTTGCTGCTGCCATTGAAGAGCTTCAAGAACACGAAGAACAGACTCGCAGAGTCAGTCGTTCTTCAACAGTCTTAAACAACAGTATCCGTGTTCCGCATTACAGCAGTACCGAAGTGTCGTTCTTCAACAATGCAAACAGCGAACTCGCTGTGTCGTTATTATACAACACTTGTGTTGTATCGATTATTTTCATCACTTACCCTTTTGTAACAGTGACGCTGTAACACTATTACAGCGTTACAAACTTCAATTATCAATTATTT
>NW_020630183.1:0-568 GCF_003573695.1 Papaver somniferum
ATATGAGTTGTTGCTTCACCGATTTAGTATAACCTTTGTGCATAATTGTTTGGATCGAAAATATATTTGTCTACTTATTTGATATGTCATGCTTGGGTTAAATCCTTTGATGGGATATGCTTAGAATAGCCAGGTATTATTTGAGAACCTGTATTTAGTTTCGTATAAATTTCTTGCTAATGCAATTTGATGGTGCATGCTTTGGTTTAGTCTTTTGATGTGCCATGCTTAGGGCGTCCCAGTGATATTTGCGACTCTAATATATATAATAGGTGATGTCAATAGAACGAACAATAAATAATTCATGAATTATGTTTCATTTCAGTATTTGAATAGAAATAGTGGTGGATACATTAAACCGTGGTTACCAACTCTCCCATTTGATTCGTTTTGTTACTTGAGTTTATTCTTCTCATTTTCTTTATTCTTTCAAAAATCCAAAAACATCTTTATTTGTTAGTCCATTAGAGATATTGATTACGTATTTCCACCGCTCCTCGTGGGAACGACCTGTACTTGACATTGTTCTACTAGTTAGACACCGTGCAATTGCGGTTTATATAAATAG
>NW_020630183.1:579-1000 GCF_003573695.1 Papaver somniferum
CCGCTCCTCGTGGGAACGACCTGTACTTGACATTGTTCTACTAGTTAGACACCATGCAATTGCGGTTTATATAAATAGGTATTTCCGGTTCCTATCAATTGGGAGCGGTTGTGGAATATTGTAATTAGTATTTTTGATTTTGTAAATAATTAGGTTTTTATTTTATTTTTGTACAGTATTTTTATTTTGTTTTAGGATTTCTTTTTCCTTTTGACTCTTTTTGTGTTTTAGAATTTTGTTTCAGGTACCTTTTTGAGGATGATGAATTCTTTGCACGAGATGTCATCTAAGGTGACACTTGCAGAATATATGCATAGAAGTTCACATTCTCAGGAGACGTCTTCTGATATGACGCTTGGGGAATATATGCAGAGGCAACGGTATGGAGTTTTTGCCCCACTTATGGTAAGTGAAGAATCAC
>NW_020630184.1:0-431 GCF_003573695.1 Papaver somniferum
TCTGAAGGCCTCCGCCAAAATGAACCTATCCTAATGGATTGAGATACTAGTCTGACTAATATCAACACACTGGCATATACAAGGGAACCAGTGGTCGATAACCTAACTCTAGGTCAACACAACTGGCATATACAAGGGTACCAGTGGTCGACTTTATTGAATTTATTCCTTTTGGTCAAATGGTCCGGTCTCAATTTTTTATTTTTTTCAACTTTTTTTTTTCTTTTTTTCTTTTTTTTGGTAACTCAATCACTCTAATTCATCCTAGCATTGGTAACAACTTGAATCGTGGTCCCTACCTATCACTTAGAGAAACATGGTTTAAAAATAAAATAAGATAAAAATAGAAGTGAAAAGGACTCAACGAGATATGGTGAAACTATCATGTTATTTCTAACACCTGAGCTCTGTGCTTTTATGAATAGACTCTT
>NW_020630184.1:631-1000 GCF_003573695.1 Papaver somniferum
TACCTCCCAAGAAGTGCTAAGTTTAAAGTCTTCAGCCAGACTTAGGAAAGGATTAGTCAACTCGAACCATAAAGTAACATTCGAAATAACTGTGGGTCTTCAAAACTAAATAGAGCTGACCATATGAAACTGCAGTGAACCAAGAAAATGGACAAGAATAGCATGCCTTTACCTAGTTTCCTGAAAACTATCGTTAAATACGGATCAGGTTCAGGTTCTATGAAAGGGTCTAAATAGAATATTTTCATTGGCTGAGTTTCTTCATAGATGGGATCCGAATCACTAGGTCTTAGAGTCTGTAAAAACTCAAATACGAACTTAGAATCACGAAGTAATAACCTAAATAATTGCGGATCCTCTAAGTCAATC
>NW_020630185.1:0-125 GCF_003573695.1 Papaver somniferum
ATGCATGGGGTACAAATATAAAAGGAAAACAACATATATAAGCAAATGCATGCGGAACTAAATAAATGCAAAGTGCTGAAATGTAAATAAGACCAAGGTTTACGTGGTTCAGCACTAAGGCCTAC
>NW_020630185.1:312-664 GCF_003573695.1 Papaver somniferum
TGTTGTCGTGGTTGTATTGCTATGAATGTGTTTTTTGATTTTTGGTTATTGTGTGTAACCTGTTCTTGATTTTATTCTTTCCGCAGCCATGTCTGACCGTCCACGGCCGACCTATGAGGCTCCTGATTCTAGGTTGTCGAGATCTCCTCAGCGTCGAGAGTCTCAGGATGATGTTCGTCGGAGTCGAGTGTCTTCCGGAGCGAGAGCCTCGTCTTCTCGGGAAGAGATTCGTCCAATAATTCCGTCTGGCTCACGGAGAATATTTAATCAGTCAATGGTGCGTCCTCGTGAAGAGACTCGGAGTACGCAGGCTCCTCCCCGCGCTGTTGCTTTTGACGTTCCTCCTTTACGT
>NW_020630185.1:864-1000 GCF_003573695.1 Papaver somniferum
AACTCCTAGGGGTTTATTTGGTGCTTCGCGACGCATCGTGTTTTGATGTCTTGGCTTGCATGCTTTCCACGTACCTTTCTGTATCCACGTGTCCGATAGTGAGATATATGTGTACACAAGACTATGGGAATTCAAG
>NW_020630186.1:0-404 GCF_003573695.1 Papaver somniferum
ATAGTTACCCATTTATGTTGCGTGAATAGCTTCCTCCATTGCCTTGGTTACGAGGGAATTAGCCGCTCATCATGTTGGAAAACCTCTCAAAATATTTTATAATGGCTCAAAAATGGTTTACAAATGATGAGAATATGAGAATTACAATAAAACCGGGTTTGTAACAATTATATTTGTTACAAACCAGAGAACTACGACCCTCAGTGACAAAATAAGACTGCTGCAGCTGTGTCGCAAACGCTGTAGCAAATAAGTCAACCCACAGCTGTGAGTCGTTATTGCTGTAGAAAAACGACTGCTGGTGCAGGTCCGTTCTTCGTGTTCTTCATGTTCATCATCATCAGCAGCAGAAACCGAGTTTGGGAAAACTCGAATTTCTTCTTCTCTGGCTCTCCTCAGCCCCC
>NW_020630186.1:491-1000 GCF_003573695.1 Papaver somniferum
CCCTCTCTTGTACCTTGATAAATATATTTATACTCCTAATCCTCATTTAATCACGCCATATCTCCCAAATAATCTTCATTTATCAATATTATTCTCCACGGCCAAAGTTTCCATTTTTTGATCTTCCACGCACATGCAGTTGTATTTATTTCCCTCTATACCTTCTTCACGCTACATAATATCGATTAACTCTTCCAAACACGTGCAGTACACGTTTAAATTCCTCACAACCCGTGCAAGCTCATGTTTTTCCTCTAACTCCCTGTTTGGATTAAAACCAAGTTATCTAGCCAAATTCGATCGAAACAAACACCCATAATAGCTTTGTTAGGACATATCACAACTACCCATAAAGTTTCGGCCCTTTAGTCTACCCAGAACTCCTTCAAACTTTGATCGAAAAATCACACAGTAGATGAGAACCGTTTTCCCGCCAAAATTCATTTTTGAATTTTTGGGAAGAAGATGCCCTCCCCCTAATCCTCTACGGGTGTCCCTTTAGCACTTGC
>NW_020630187.1:0-852 GCF_003573695.1 Papaver somniferum
TTGGTGGAAATAGGTGAAACCTATTTATACAAGTCCAAGTGAAACGTACTCTGGCCTCGTAAGAAAAGAAACGGATGAGTTAAATGGGAAGAGGTGGTAACGCCTGGTATTGATGGAATTTGATGGAATTGATGCTTCATAATGAAAGAGAGTTTCACCATTACTTCCTGCATTTACTAACCGTTTCATTCTTAATACACCGTCTTGAAACGAGCATTTGTGTATGCCGCACGCTGTAAACCGCCAAACCAAAACCCTAAAGAGCATCCCCCAGTTTGTGACATGTATTGATTTCTCGAGTGTTTTCGTGGAAAACATGTAGCATGTTGCTGGTGTTTGATAAGCTGCGCTTGAGAGACATGCCGGCTCAGTGGCGACCTTTGACGGTCGAGATTTTGTATCCTAAGACGAATCGTGGCCTTTGATGTAGGCGTGGCATGCCAAAGTGCAAGGGTTGCATGGCATGTGCCAATGGCATGTGTGGCATGCCTTGGCCTTGGTTTTCACAGCTTGGCATGCCAGGTTGCAAGCGTTGCTTAGCATGTGTCAATGACGCGTGTGGTGGCTTTGGCCTTGGTTTGCACGGCTTGGCATGCCAGGTTGCAAGCATTGCTTTGCATGTGCCAATGGCGCGTGTGGCGGATTTGGCCTTAGTTTGCACGGCTTTGCATGCCAGGTTGCAAGTGTTTCTTGGCATGTGCCAATGGCGTGTGTGGCGGCTTTGTCCTTGGTTTGCACGGCTTGGCATGCCAGGTTGCAAGCGTTGCTTGGCATGTGCCAATGGCGCGTGTGGCGTCTTTGGCCTTGGTTTGCACGGCTTGGCATGCCAGGTTGCAAGTGTTGCTTGGCATG
>NW_020630188.1:0-118 GCF_003573695.1 Papaver somniferum
AGACTTGAACCCTTGATCTGCTTCTTGGATTTTCTCGCACCATACCAACTGTGCTAAGCCTCTTTTGCGAAATAATCAAAGTTCTTGCGAAGTAATCAAATTCCAACTGTGTAAGAGG
>NW_020630188.1:318-555 GCF_003573695.1 Papaver somniferum
ATGCTGGACTAGCCAGTGTCCAGAACTTAGTTCTGTTAATGTTCAATTTCAGTTCAATTTTCAATTTCAGGTCAATTTCATTTCTGTTAATGTGTGTGAAGTCAATTTTAGTTTTATGCTGTGATGTTTAGTTTCTTCAATTCTCCTAGTGCATAATCCTGTTAGTGTTAATTCTGTTTAGTGTTAATGTACCTGTTATGTGATACATGTTTAGTGGAATGTTAGGCTAGAAACCTC
>NW_020630188.1:684-1000 GCF_003573695.1 Papaver somniferum
TTCTTGCGAAGTAATCAAATTCCAACTGTGTAAGAGGCAATTCTGTATAAATTTCGCATAATAAAAATAAACATGCCAGAAGCAAGAATTGATTCTGCGACCTGCTGCTTGCATTCATGCCTCCTGACCAACTGTGTTAACCCTCTCTTGCGGAATAATCAAAGACTGTGCGAAGAAATCAAATATTAACTCTGCGAAATGAATATTTGCGAAGCAAAAATTATTTGGTCGCAGGGAGAATCGAACCCATGTCCTCTAGTTTGCATACTCCTTCTCTAACCATCTGCGCTACTTGTTGCTTGCGAAAGAAACACAC
>NW_020630189.1:0-304 GCF_003573695.1 Papaver somniferum
AGGAACGAAATGCAACAATTAAGGTATTTGGGGGAGAAGCATAATTACTCGGTTTTCCACGATGAAGATGAGAAAAAAAATAAACATCTTTTACTGGCTCATCCCGAGTTTGTAAAGTTAGCACGGTGCTCTCATCAAGTGCTTCTAATTGATTGCACATACAAAACCGACAAGTTTGAGATGCTGATGAGTGCTAAAAAGTGCATATTTCTATATATTTTTCTTGGCATTTAACTCATTTTTTGTGCATTAATTCTACATTTTATCCCATATTCTGTATTTTCATTGTTTTCAAGAATAAATA
>NW_020630189.1:504-913 GCF_003573695.1 Papaver somniferum
GAAAACTGCGTTCCAGATGGAAGGGTCCGTTCCTAGTACGCACAGTTTACCCTCATGGAGCTGTGGAGCTAGAAGATGTCTCCAACAAGAACATTTTCAAAGTCAATGGGCAGAGATTGAATCCATTCCTTGAACCATTCCCACCCGACATTGAAACAACCAACCTGGAGGACCCGGTATATGTGGACTAAACTGGTCCACTCTTTCCCTAAATAACCAAAAAGTTTTCCAAATGTTTCCCTAAAAAACCAAAATTTTTCTTTTTCCCATCAAAACCAAATGTTTTTCTCCCATAATAACCAAAGTTTTCCAAATGTTTCCCTAAAAACCAAAATTTTTCTTTTTCCCATCAAAACCAAATGTCTCCCGACAAAACCAAATTTTTCCCAAAAAGTCCAATCCCATTAAA
>NW_020630190.1:0-1000 GCF_003573695.1 Papaver somniferum
CCAAACCCTAATTTACCTCGCTAATAGAAAACAGTTTTGTTAGAATTTGATATCACGCCTCAATCCGCGGCTAGTAAGAGGCTTTCCTTTTCGGGACTTCATCGCTCTGCTGGTTATAAGAGATGATCTTGAATCCTTCATTTGCGCAGGTCGGTCTGAAATCGTGTCTATCCTTTCTCTGGTTTTGTAGCGCATAATGGGATCTTCCAATGACAGACATGTCTCCAATTTTTCGGGGAGAAACTTTGGAGCGACCAAAACCAGTCTTCTTCTCACGGGGAGGCATTGAATAGAATTGAATCTCTGTTTCGTGAAGTCGGCGAAATCATTCGGGACATACCTTTGGATTTGGTGCATCCAGTGCGTTGGAACGCTTTGGCGCGAAGATGTGGCTGGCATGGTTTGCCATTGGCACAGTGGTGCGGCTGGCATGGTTGGCATGCCTTGGCGCGAAGATGTGGCTGGCATGGTTTGCCATTGGCACAGTGGTGCGGCTGGCATGGTTGGCATGCCTTGGCGCGAAGATATGGCTGGCATGGTTTGCTATTGGCACAGTGGTGCGGCTGGCATGGTTGACATGCCTTAGCGCGGAGATGTGGATGGCATGGTTTGCCATTAGCACAGTTGTGCGTCTGGCATGGTTGGCATGCCTTGGCGCGGTAGCATGATAATTAGGTCTTGGCATGGATGATGTTAGTCAATATTAAGGGTTTTGCCGTGGAACATGACCCATGTAAAAAAAAAGGTACCCCGGTAATTCTTACGTAGGCATGCTGATTGATTCAATAAATGTGCTAATGGTTATAGTGACGTCATGTCGGATGTACAGTTTTACGATTTTAATCCTAAGTTAAAAACCACCATCAACATAGACATATTTGTTTATCAAGTCTCGACTTTGGGTCGTAACAACTCTTAGTTATGGGTGAGATCATCTAAAGGAATCAAGTGCGTAGAATCCTGTTGGGATACAGAGACGTAAGGAGCGCAATTGTCCCTT
>NW_020630191.1:0-542 GCF_003573695.1 Papaver somniferum
AATGTTGTACTTTATTCTATTTCTTCGCCTTTAGGATTTCAAAAATGTGCGAAAAATTAAGCTTGATGAGGGATCAGGGAAATTCGAACTTGCGACCACGCACGTACATATTGTTCTCTTGACCAACTGTTCAAGAATCTCTTTGCGAAATAAACGCACAATGTGTTTCTCTTATTCTTTTATTCTCCCATGCAAATGAGAAGAAAATGAAAAATATGTGTCTCTGCGAAATTCGAACCCGTAACCTATCGCTTACTCGCTCCAGCTCAAATCATCTGTGCGAATTTCTGTTTGTGATAGAAATTGCTCTGCCTCTTATCTTTTCTTCGTCCTTCCTTAACTTCTTTCACATTTGCCTTTTTCTCCTGAAGATGAAAATCTTCCACTGAAACTTCTATTTTCTCCTTAAATTTCACCACAACAACTAATTTTTTCTCTCACTCTTTCCATGTCTTTGAATTGTTGATGATGTTTACTCCCTGAAAGTGTGATTTCTTCCATAAAATTTCCATTTTTGAACCTAAATTTTGTAGATCTAGAAA
>NW_020630191.1:553-1000 GCF_003573695.1 Papaver somniferum
AAGTGTGATTTCTTCCATAAAATTTCCATTTTTGAACCTAAATTTTGTAGATCTAGAAAAAATATGAACAATAGCTAATCTTCATGAAAATTTCTTGAATCAACAAGTTACAGGAAGGATAAATCCTTTACTTGTTGCCTGTTTCTAGCGCCATTATGTAGTTGCAAGAAATCCTACAACACACCCCTTGTATTATCATGACTATGATTTCTAGATCTAAACTTATTTGATATGAAAATAAAGATAAAGATAATGAAAATAGAAAATAAGACACAAGATTTACGTGGTTCGATCAATTTGATCTACATCCACGGGGTTAGGTTTCACTATGATCATTGAATTACATATGAATTACATTGAGACTCCATTAATGAGTATTTGGAGCTCTCTCTCTTTTTCTGGTTTTTGGGGAAGAATAAGAAGATAATCATACAAGTCCCTTTTCTC
>NW_020630192.1:0-219 GCF_003573695.1 Papaver somniferum
TCGGATTGATTCCAGAGGGGTTTGCTCAAATTGCAACGAATTCCCTTTCGAAAGATAGAAGCTGGTCTAGAAAAAATCTAAGTGGAGCCATCATGGTTTTTGTTTGCTAGAAATCTTTAGGTTTGTTTTGGTGGAGTCGAGTCGGCCTTGTTTGTGGTTGTGTAGAATTCCCTTGCAATTAAGAATGTCGAACTGGTATGATAGAAGCCAATACAATGA
>NW_020630192.1:356-623 GCF_003573695.1 Papaver somniferum
TAGTTGGGAACGCCAACCTTTTCAAGGTTATGGTTCATACCATGGTGAGCCCAATTACGATCCACACGCGAATTGGTCTTACGAGCAAGAATATCAGGAACACTGTAGTACTGGTTACTCGTTTTTGGAAACTAGTCCTGATTATGATATTTCTGAACCTGTTCCATCTCTAGAAGAGACCCAAAAACGGATTGAAAGGACGTATAAACGTTTAGTTGCAATGAATAGTTCAAAAGAAGAGTGTACACGATATTCTGAGATGATAAA
>NW_020630192.1:634-985 GCF_003573695.1 Papaver somniferum
GATTGAAAGGACGTATAAACGTTTAGTTGCAATGAATAGTTCAAAAGAAGAGTGTACACGATATTCTGAGATGATAAACGAGAGTGGTGAACGTATAAGTGTTATGCTCAGTGAAATTCGGGCACGTCTAGAGGCAGAAAATGAATAGTTGGCTAATGCTGCTCGAAATAATCTAAATTTCCAAAATAGGGTTTCTAATTCTACCATTGATATCAATAGTGAATATTTGCGTAATTTAGAGGACGAGGATAGAATAAAAGACACTACTTATTTAGATAAGGTTCAATCATCTTTGTACTATTATGATGATGAGGATAGTAGTAATGAAGAATCTGAAATATGTAGGCATAG
>NW_020630193.1:0-336 GCF_003573695.1 Papaver somniferum
GAACTGTTTATAGCCGTCACGAGGTTCTTTCGTTCTTTTCTCTATCGCGGGACTTGGTAGATTTAAGGGAAATCTCGCATCTCATCCCGGTTTAAAGGGCATTCACAGACCCTATTGTTAATAAGCCCCTAAAAATCCCTCTTTAATACATCCAGAAAAGATGTTCACAGGGGCCAGAAAGACTCGGTCATAAGAAGTTAGACTACCTACGCGCTGGTAAAACCACCTCGACCGGATCTACCGACCTTGAAAGAATTCCACCTGCTTTCCATAAAGAAGGGGAGATCTGCTACTTACTGCTCACGGAAGGATCCGACTTATAGTCAAGTCGCCTTC
>NW_020630193.1:347-602 GCF_003573695.1 Papaver somniferum
ATACGTGCCGCTCATCGGGTTGAAAGTGAAAGTCGCCAAAAAGTGGCGGATTGCTTTTGAAACCAATGAACTTGGGTAAGATAGAGGAGAGTGGAATTTCGTGTGTAGGGGTGAAATCCGGAGATCTACGAAGGAAGGCCAAAAGCGAAGGCAGCTCTCTGGGTCTCTACCGACGCTGATGTGCGAAAGCATGGGGAGCAAACAGGATTAGATACCCTGGTAGTCCATGCCGTAAACGATGAGTGTTCGCCCTTG
>NW_020630193.1:613-1000 GCF_003573695.1 Papaver somniferum
AATGGGGAGCAAACATGATTAGATACCCTGGTAGTCCATGCCATAAACGATGATTGTTCGCCCTTGGTGCAAATCAAGGGCCCAGCTAACGCGTGAAACACTCCGCCTGGGGAGTACGGTCGCAAAACCAAAACTCAAAGGAATTTACGGGGGCCTGCACAAGCGGTGGAGCATGTGGTTTAATTAGATACAACGCGCAAAACCTTACCAGCCCTTGACATATGAACTAGACTGTCCTTAATGGGATGGTACTGACTTTCATACAGGTGCTGCATGGATGTCGTCAGCTCGTGTCGTGAGATGTTTGGTTAAGTCCTATAACGAGGGTGGATTTAACCAATATATCTGATTTAATGTAGCAGCGTACCCCCTTTATTTCTTTTTTAT
>NW_020630194.1:0-440 GCF_003573695.1 Papaver somniferum
TTAATTAAAAAAATTAGCGAAAAATATGACGTGCAGGTAGAGACGGAGGTGTAGATAACACTTTCTTGAACACCTTCATAATTAGTAATTGGTCCCTCCTAGTTTGTAGGACCCTACTGTTGCAAATGGATTTATTCCAAATGGGGGTCTAAAATCCTACGTGTCACTAAAAAAATAGAAGATTCACCCTCCGATGGAGATGCTTTAATGAGATAAGTTTCGGGGCATTTTGAAGTAAAACATAACACCCTTAACCAATTATTTTCTAAATGGCTAAATTGTCCCGGCAATGATTAACACTATAACTTAATTGATATGATTAAATTAGTTAAGTTAGTTAGTTGATTTATATGATTGGATTTAGAAATAATTGAGAGAGAGATATAGTGAAGCAGTAGAAGAAGTTTTTTTCTTTTTTTTTTTTTGGGGGGGGGGGGGGG
>NW_020630194.1:451-1000 GCF_003573695.1 Papaver somniferum
AACTCAAGATGGATATGGAAGTGATGAATGTCTTGAGCCATCTGTAGAATCTAATAACCCGAGAGAAGAAAAGGGAGCTGAAAATAATCAGGCATAGAACTTACTTGGTAAATATTTTGATTTTTCCATGCAAATGATGGATTTGGGTTTTGGTTTTTCACCTTTTGCTGCCCAGTATCGTCAAGGTCGACGATGGTCCAAGTGTGCCGACTGTTATAGTTGGAATTTTTTTATCACCAAATCCGATGACTTTTCATGGGTACTATTTAAGTCGTCATCATTTTTGTAAAAAAAACGTGACGACTATCTTCCCTTGTTTAAGTCGTCAAGATCATAAATAAGAACCATGTCGGCTAACTGTCTTTGCATCACAGAGAACTGGGTTGTGGAATGCTTAAGCCGTCATTTTTTGAATATGTCGACCTTGCTGACCGTTTTTTGATCGTCTGTAATCTAATTGTAAACCTTGCCAAGATGAGTGATTCTAATACTGATTTTGAAGTGGGGAGTCTTCTAATTTTCCTCCTAGAGATGAATATTTGTATGATA
>NW_020630195.1:0-368 GCF_003573695.1 Papaver somniferum
TAGCTAAAAAGCCTAGCTCCAGCTAAGGCCCAAATCATACCAAAAGCCCAGGTTAAGGCCTAAGGCCCAGTTCACATCAAAAGAACCCAAGCCTAAGTTTAAGGCCAAAGCCTAGTTCACAATTCATTATCATTCAAAGGCCCAAGGCCTAAAACACTTCATCATTACAACAAACCCATTAAGCCCAATTTACTCAAAGGGTATTCCAAGCCCAACAGTTCCAAAGGGTATTCATAACCCATTGGTACCACAACCCTTTGATACCTAAAGCCCAATAGCCAACTAGAACCCAAAATAGCTAAACACTACAAAACACCCCCAGTCTCTGTGGATCGACCCGTACTTGCACGAGCTACAACTGACGACCG
>NW_020630195.1:379-1000 GCF_003573695.1 Papaver somniferum
ATAAACACTACAAAACACCCCAGTCTCTGTGGATCGACCCGTACTTGCACGAGCTACAACTGACAACCGTGCACTTGCGGTATTACTGTAGGCTCGCGTTTCATTTCGCTTCAATTTTATACGCTTTCCCGGGCCCACCATTAACCTTCGAAGAACTACTACCATCTGGTGTCTCAATCTCAACAGCGTCATGAGGAAAAACAGTATGGACCACAAAAGGACCGGTCCACCGAGAGCGCAACTTCCCGGGGAATAGATGCAAACGAGTGTCATACAGAAGAACTTTTTGACCTGGAGAAAAGGACTTTCGAAAAATATTCTTATCATGCACAAGTTTCATTTTGTTCTTATACTCCTTAGCAATATCGTATGCATCTCTAAGAATCTCGTCCAACTCATTGAGCTGGAGCTTTCTTTGAGCTCCTGCCTTGTCAAGTGAAAAGTTTAAGTTCTTAATAGCCTAATAGGGTCGATGCTCTAACTCAACAGGCAGGTGACATGCCTTGCCAAACACTAAACGATAAGGTGACATTCCAATGGGTGTCTTAAACGCAGTACGGTAAGCCCATAAGGCATCAGTAAGCCTCGACGACCAGTCTTTCCTATTTGGATTAACTGTTT
>NW_020630196.1:0-315 GCF_003573695.1 Papaver somniferum
ACGGCTGATATTTGCATCTAAGATGGAAGGGTGGCCGTTGATTTTTGTACGCTTTCGTTTTGGAAGCCGTGAAGGGAAGGACGGCATGGCATGGCTTAGGCACGGCAAGGTGGATGGCGCGACAAGCCATTGGCACATGTGGCATGGTCGGCATGCTTTGGCGTAGTTTAGGCGCAACCAAACTAGGGTTTTGGCGTTGGGACAAAGGTTACCATCCGTTGGTTGGTGATCTTGGACGGCTGAGATTAGCATCTAACATGGAAGGTTGGCCGTTGATTGTCGCACGCCTTCGGTTTGACAGCCATGAAGGGAAGG
>NW_020630196.1:326-569 GCF_003573695.1 Papaver somniferum
GACGGCTGAGATTAGCATCTAACATGGAAGGTTGGCCGTTGATTGTCGCACGCCTTCGTTTTGACAGCCATGAAGGGAAGGTCGGCATGGCATGGCTTAGGCGCGGCAAGGTGGATGGCGCGGCATGTCATTGGCACATGTGGCATGGTCGGCATGCCTTGGCGTGGTTTAGGCGCGGCCAAACTAGGGTTTTGGCGTTAGGCCAAAGGTTACCATGCGTTGGTTGGTGACCTTGGACTGTTG
>NW_020630196.1:769-1000 GCF_003573695.1 Papaver somniferum
CGTTCGATTCAATCTATATGGGATCATCCAACGCTCTTTACTCGCTGTGCATCAAAGTTCGCTATCCCCGCTTCACACCCTAGCATCGGAACCTATACCCTTCACCCAAACACTCCCTTCCATTCTTCCCATCTATCTTCTCTTCCCCAAATTTCTTTATTCTTCCCCCGACAACAGTGTGCAACTCCATCCCTTCACCCGCTGCGCCACCATCTCCATACCCCCTCCATC
>NW_020630197.1:0-361 GCF_003573695.1 Papaver somniferum
CCGCAAGTGCACGGTCGTCAGTTGTAGCTCGTGGAAGTACGGGTCGATCCACAGAGACTGGGTGTGTTTTGTAGTGTTTTAGCTATTTGGGCTCTAAATTGCTATTGGGCTCTAAATTATCCTTTGAGTAAATTGGGTCCAATGGGTTTGTTTTTAACAATGAAATGAACTGAGCTTGGGCTCAGTTGGCTTTTGGATTTGGGCTTGACAGTGACAGGCCTTAGCTTGGAAAGTGAACTGTGAGCTGGGCTTTGGAGAGGAAGCAGCAGCAGCACAAGGCAAAGAAAGCAGCAGCAGCACAAGGCAAAGAAGGCAGCAGCAGCAGCAGTACTGCACAGCAGTGGAAGGGAGGCAACAAGAG
>NW_020630197.1:561-852 GCF_003573695.1 Papaver somniferum
GGGTTTGGATTTTTGGGAAAAATTTGGTTTTGGTGGGAGACATTTGAAAATTTGGTTTTGAAATGGGAGAAAAATAAAACTTTTGGTTTAAGATGGGATAAAGAAGAAAAAATTTGGTTTAAAATGGGAGCAAGAGAAAATTTTGGGTTTTTTTTTTTTAAAGAAAATAAAATTTGGTTTTTGAATGGGAGCAAGCCCACTGTTGGTTTTGTGTTTGCTTTGGCTCAGCTGGTTTGAAAACGTTTGGTGAAACTGAGTCCAAAATCTCGGCCTAGAATTTGGGTACTCGGC
>NW_020630197.1:863-1000 GCF_003573695.1 Papaver somniferum
AAGCTCAGCTGGGTTTAAACCCAGAGTCCAAAATACAAGTCCAATGAAAGAATTTAAACAAGCCCACAAATTAAACAAACAAGCCCACAAATAAATTATTACAAACCCAACAGAAAATAAGAGAAGCCCAAAAATCG
>NW_020630198.1:0-516 GCF_003573695.1 Papaver somniferum
AAATAGGTTCAGTGTCAGACTGGTTCGGTTCAGAGCGAACCAGTTCAGTACGGTTCAAAACGAACCAGACCGATACGACCCAACCAATTGACTGAACTCGCCACGTCAGCCGAAGTCCACGTCATCAGTGACATGTCAGCAGACTCTAATGACACGTCAGAGGAATAATCCACACCAGCAGTGCCATATCAGCACACAGTCCAGTCAGGAACGACACATCATCAAATTTTGCCACGTCAGCGCCTCAGGATGCTGGTTGTTTTGTCGCGTCAGCTGCCACGTCAGCGCCGTTCGTACGCCACGTCAGAAAGTCATCCCAATCAGCAGTAACACGTCAGCAATTCTGCACAGTCATCACTTCCATGTATGCAACAGCGCGGATTTCGTTCAAAGCTTGTTTCGTCAATAACTTCTTCGTTTTAAGTCCGAATTAAGTGATTTTTGGCTCGTTAGAATCGTCTTTAAATTCCCTACAACATGGAAACAAGAAATACAGTGTACTAGAAACTTGGATGT
>NW_020630199.1:0-258 GCF_003573695.1 Papaver somniferum
TCATTGTTTTCAAGAATAAATATTTTTATTAATTAATTTTGCATTTTTAGGTAATAAATAAAGTCTGGATGACTTGCGAAAAAAAAAAGAGCAGAAAAGTAGTGAAAAGCCGGGAGAAATCACGCAAGGAAGCCGCTAAGAATGGTGCGCACAACCTCATTTTCCACACACAAAAACGCCTCCGTTCTCAGCCATCAGATCAGTTCTCAGAAGCATCCGACGGTCGCTCCCTTGCTGTGCATCGAAGTTTGATATCTC
>NW_020630199.1:458-780 GCF_003573695.1 Papaver somniferum
TGCATAGTCCGACAAATTTGTTCAAACTCTCTCACATGAGTATAGGGGTTCTCAGAATCGAACCCTCGAAATATAGGAAGTATTTGTATCATGCTTGCATTTATTTTAAAAGGGTTATTGGGTTGAGGTAATACAATACATGATAATGGAATTTGTATTGATGGATACATGTATTTATGGAGAGCATGAGGTTGGCCCATTTTGAAAAGATACAAAGCCCACTATTTGGTTTTAATGGGTTTTTTTTTTTTTTTTTTTTTTTTAAAAGGAAAAAAGTAACGTAAAAATATATTTTTTTTTTTTTTTTTTTTAAAGAAAGAAA
>NW_020630200.1:0-383 GCF_003573695.1 Papaver somniferum
CTCTGCCTCGACCTTCATGAATGATGTTTCTTCTAGTATTCCATATACATGTGATGTTGATACTGATTTTGAGCATGTGCATCTGTCCTATGAAGATGACTTAGGTAATATAGAATCTTCTATTGACACTAATATGCATGAAAATATAATTGTTGTGTTTGATTCTCTACCTGGGTCACGTTGTGATGTTTCCACTGATTTGCCGATGAATGAGAATAATTCTTTTGATGATGTTGATGATTCTGATTTGTGTGAGCATGGTGAGCATGTTGTGACACTTGTAGAAGACTTAGGAGATGTTGATGTGATTAATAATGATGTGCCTATCGTCCTACATAAGTCACAATCTGATGGCCTTCCACCCAACCTAGATTTGGTTTGTA
>NW_020630200.1:583-725 GCF_003573695.1 Papaver somniferum
AGGAAGAATTGTTCTTAAAGAAGATATGGGCTTGGCATACCCAAGGCCCAAAACCGTTACCCAAACCCATTTCCAACATCCATACCCGTCTCCTTCGTCAGCCGTCAGATTGGATCACATCTGAATCCAATGGTCGCATCAT
>NW_020630201.1:0-535 GCF_003573695.1 Papaver somniferum
GACAAAGAAGATTTCTTATTTGAGTTCATAATCTTTGGTGTGCACAAAAATCGGCTGGGGATCCAACTATAATTGGTTTATCTTTTGATAAATTGGATTTATTAGTTGCGTAGATCGGCATCAATACATTTCTTTGTGATTCATAGTATTGATTTCATAGTCTAAACAATTACTTTGGTAGTTGTTAAATAGATTGATCTAAGAACCCGACAAAGGAGTTTATTGGTAAACGGAAGAACCTTTTGTCAAACTCATATCACGTTGTTTGAAAAGAGTTGTTACCGAACAGATTTGTTGTTCCTTTACTTTTTGGAATACGAACCAAAGGAATTGTTCAAAGTGCGTGACTTATTGCAAGTTGGAGGCGCAGGGATACTGAGGGAACTAGGTGAACTATAGGTTTAGTTGCTTGGTCTCAACTATACGAAGTTGGTTTAGATTTTGTATAACGGCTTAATTCTGAGAGTATTCAATTTTGGACAAGGTCCCGGGGTTTTTCTGCATTTGCGGTTTCCTCGTTAACAAAATATTGTTG
>NW_020630201.1:546-1000 GCF_003573695.1 Papaver somniferum
AACGGCTTAATTCTGAGAGTATTCAATTTTGGACAAGGTCCTGTGGGTTTTGTGCATTTGCGGTTTCCTCGTTAACAAAATCTTGCTGTGTCTTTTACTTTTCCATTTCCGTAATTATAATTGATTTATTATAATTAGAAGTAAAATACACAAACGTTAATTCCTAATTACTTGATAGGAATCCTATAGTGTTTGGTTAAGTACGAACCTATTATCAAGTAATCATACTTCGTTGTTGTATTGTCTCGATCTTGTATCCATAGTCAATCACGCAAGATATCTTGTTGTCGTATTGTCTCGATCGTGTATCCATAGACGATCACACGAAGTGTGAACCGATTCATTGTATTGTCTCGACTCAGTCCATAAACAATCACTTTCGGAGAAAGGAATTCTAGGTGGATTTTTTTATATTGAGGTATATTTGGGTACCCTCTTCTTTTCACAGTCTGGT
>NW_020630202.1:0-696 GCF_003573695.1 Papaver somniferum
AATCAACAACCAAAGATTGGATTTCACAATTGATCGATACAATGCACAACCTGTGATATTTCAATTATATAACAAAATATAATGCGGAATAGAAATAACACAGACACCAGAAATTTTGTTAACGAGGAAACCACAAATGCATAAAAACCCCGGGACCTAGTCCAGATTGAACACCACAATGTATTAATCCGCTACAGACACTAGCCTACTACTAACTGACTTCGGTCTAGACTGTAGTTGAATCGTAATCATTCTCACACTGATTCAAGGTACAATTGCGCTCGTTACGTCTCAGATCCCAGCAGGATACTACGCACTTGATTCCCTTAGCTGATCTCACCCACAACTAAGAGTTGCTACGAACCAAAGTCGAAGACTTGATAGACAAATCTGTCTCGCACAGAAAAGTCTATAGAATTGAATAAATCTGTCTCCCACAGAAATACCCAAGAGTTTTTGTTCTGTCTTTTGACAAATCAAGGTGAACAGGAACTATTTGATAATCCAAACTCATATTCCCGAAGAACAACCTAGTATTATCAATCACCTCACAATAATCTAAATCGTATGGTAGCGAAACTAGATATTGTGGAATCACAAACGATGAGACGAAGATGTTTGTGATTTCTTTTTATCTTGCCCTATCGGAGATATAATCTCAAGTCAATTATTCAATTGAACTCGTACGATAGAAAA
>NW_020630202.1:707-1000 GCF_003573695.1 Papaver somniferum
TTCGGAGATATAATCTCAAGCCAATTATTCAATTGAACTCGTACGATAGAAAATGGCAAGATCAGATCGCTAAACTACGAGGAAAGTAGTTCGTCTGGCTTCAGAATCCCAATGAAGTCTTTCAGTCGTTAACCTATAGGGTCTCGAGAAGAGACCTAAGGTTAAAGGAGAATCGACTCTAGCAAACCAACTAGTATCACACAGGAGGTGTGGGGATTATTTTTTCCAATTGCTAGATATCTCCTTTATATAGTTTTCAAATCAGGGTTTGCAATCTAGGTTACCTTCGCAAC
>NW_020630203.1:0-165 GCF_003573695.1 Papaver somniferum
TCAGCATCTTCCCAAGTTGCGTCCTCTTGCGCATGATTCTTCCACTTGATTAACCATCTGGTGCCTGCACCACTGCCTTTCTTATACATGCGACGATCCAAAATCGAATCAGGTTCCAACTTTTCATAATCAATAATGTCTGGTAACACTTGTTCCACAGATGTA
>NW_020630203.1:176-434 GCF_003573695.1 Papaver somniferum
CAGATGTAGTTGATCCCACCTTTAGTTTAAGCTGAGATACGTGAACAACTGGATGAATGCGGCTAGAGGCAGGAAGCTCTAGTTTGTACGCAACTGACCCAATTTTCTCCAAAATGCGGAATGGTCCATAGAACTTAGGAGACAGCTTTGAAAAAGATTGCTGAGACACTGTTGTTTGACGATAAGGCTGTAATCTTAAATAAACCCAATCATCTACTGAAAATAAACGCTCAGTACGGTGCGAATCAGCATATTTTT
>NW_020630203.1:634-1000 GCF_003573695.1 Papaver somniferum
TATTTCAGACTCTTATGATCTGTATATATTTTGAAATGCCTCCCAAGCAAATAATGGCGCCATTTTTGAATTGCAGAAATAATAGCTAGCATCTCCTTATCATAAACTGCTAAATTCTTGTTCTTCTCAGCTAAAGGCTTGCTGTGAAAAGCAATAGGCCTACCAGATTGTAACAAAACAACACCCAATTCAAATCCAGAAGCATCGCATTATATTTCAAATTCTTTAGAAAAATCAGGAAGGATCAAAACTGGTGTTGTAGTAAGAGCAGTTTGCAAAAGAATGAAGGAAGCAGTAGCTTTTTCCGACCATTGAAAAGCATCTTTCTTAAGTAGTTGAGTTAATGGCGCACTGATCTTACCAAAA
>NW_020630204.1:0-448 GCF_003573695.1 Papaver somniferum
CGATCAATAAGCATTGTGTGGAAACACATATATGTATAAGTCCTTATTCCTTGAACCAGAGTATGCGTAATTTGTTAATCAGGAAAACCGGAACAAGAGTCCGCGAACTATCGGAGGTTCTCATCCCGAGAAAATCTGCTGGAGTTTGTAAACTCCTTCCGGGTACTTAAGTCTGCGAACTTAGTCCGCGTACTTGAGTTGGTTAATTCTAAAGACGATTATTTGTGAACTTATACTTATATAAACTAAGGAATGCAATTTACAAACCGTGGCTATAAAGTTCATGAATCGATTCGAGTGAATCAAATCATTTTTGCTTCGATTGTGTCTTGTATATTTCTATAAGATCTAAGCAATTGAATAACTCTTTAACTAGTTCGTTTGAGTCATTTGAACTAGTTATGGTGAAGAAGAATATGGTTGATATGAAAGTACCCATATGGCTAAC
>NW_020630204.1:459-1000 GCF_003573695.1 Papaver somniferum
CATTTGAACTAGTTATGGTGAAGAAGAATATGGTTGATATGAAAGTGCTCATATGGCTAACCATTTGGTTAACTATTGTTGAACCAACAAATGTACATGTTTGGGTACGGTTACACAAACCTAAAATCGTGCATTTCATTTGTGTGTAACAAGCTAAGTTTTTGATCTAACGGTTGAAAGATATTATCTTGAATCTAATCAGGTTTTCTTCTAACGGTGAATATGGAATGCTCTATTACTAAGCTAACATTGATTGCAAACCCTGATTTGAAAGACTATATAAGGGAGAACTCTAGCAACTGGGAAACCTAATCCCCACACCCCCTATGTGATACTAGTTGTATAAGCTAGAGTCAATTCTCCTTTAACCTTAGGTTTCTTCGAGACTCTGTAGGTTGACGACTTGAATACTTTATTGGGATTTTGAATCCAGACTGATACTACTTTCTCGTAGTTGTGTGATATGATCTTGTTGTTTCTATCGTACGAGTATAATCGTAAAGATTGGCTTGAGATTGATATCTCCGATAGGCAAGATATA
>NW_020630205.1:0-490 GCF_003573695.1 Papaver somniferum
TTATGTTGAGCATAATCAATTAAGTTGATCACCTTGTGTGTTTAATTTGATTGTGTATTTCGATTAAATTAATCATGGATTTACTTGTGATTAATTTGATTGAGTTTTTGGATATAGGAAATCATTCTCTTGGTTTTTGGTGTCCAATAAAATCCTTCTTTTCTTTTGAAATTAAGGTCGCTCTTGTTGTTCTTTCGGGAATGACATCAAATGGGGGAGAGTTCTTTTCAACTTGTGCTTAATTGCTATATATTTGTGGGGAGTGCGGCTGTGGAATATTAGAGGGGTTATCTTGTATCTTTAAACTCCTTGATGAATGCTATTAGCTTCGGCTATATGATTGCATCCAAATTAAGTTGGTATGTATTCTTCTTTTGGTCATGAAATATCTCTTACGGAAATTTCATTATGATCCCGTTCTTGTACCTTTGCCAATTTTATTGACAAAAAGGGGGAGAATTAATATGTAGTTCACACTACAAATACATAT
>NW_020630205.1:626-1000 GCF_003573695.1 Papaver somniferum
GGGGCGGGGGTTTCCATGTGAGACGGAGTATTGACTATAGGGGAGTGATACATATCACCATAGTATTATTGTTGAAGTTGTGATATAATTGGACTTTGACACAGTGTAATAATACTATGACACTGTATAACAATGATCGAGATCGATGCTTTCTCATTGTTATATCTACGAATCTTCAACAATGGTGATACTAAACTTACAACCTTTGGGATCATTGGAGTACTTGAAAGTGATGAAGATTTCGAGTAATGTTGAAGATTAGACTATGGAATAGGAGCCACTAAAGTTTCTTATCCTTTTTGTATTCCATATGTATTGATAGTTTTGTCACTAAAATTGAAAAGGGGGAGATTGTTAGAGCATTGATCGGTCGA
>NW_020630206.1:0-503 GCF_003573695.1 Papaver somniferum
TCCTTGTCGTGAGCTTCTTTCTTGGACTTAGCAAAACGACTAGGAAAAGGAGGTGGAATAGTGAAACTAGGAACCGGTTCCTTGGATTGGTCGGTTGGTGTTGAATTCTCTTTTGGTGCGACTTCCTCCTTGTCTTTGACTACCTCTTCACTAGTTTCTTCATGATAATTTGGACTCTCCACTTGTCTCCCACTTCTTAACGTAACCGCATTAACATTCTCTCTTGGATTCACAAATGGTTGTGAAAGAAGCTTTGTGGATGCTTGAGATTTCAATAGATGCACATCGGTTGCCAATTGTCCCATTTGGGTTTCCAAAGACTTAATGGCCGATTCATTCTTTTGTTGGCTTTGTTGTAACATAGAAGTAAGACCTTGCATGCCTTGCATTAACGCATTGAGCTTGTCATCACTCAAAGAATCACGCTCCTTGACTTGTTTTGGTTGGAATTGTTGTTGAGGTTGGAAGCGTGATTGTTGGAAACCACTTTGTTGCACATATGG
>NW_020630206.1:514-1000 GCF_003573695.1 Papaver somniferum
AAGAATCACGCTCCTTGACTTGTTGTGGTTGGAATTGTTGTTGAGGTTGGAAGCGTGATTGTTGGAAACCACTTTGTTGCACATATGGATTAGGAGCCGCCGCTTGCTTGTTGGCATAACTAAAGTTAGGGTGATCCTTCCAACCGAGATTGTAAGTATTGGAGTATGGATCGTACCTTGGCCTTTGATTTGGATATAAAGCATTTACTTGTTTGGTCTCATCATCCGGAATAATTAGCGCGGCCATTCGTTGCATTACCCTTTCCATGCTCCCCATCCTTTGTTCAAGGTATGATGATGAATCACTAACTTCATTCACTCTTCTAACCGTTGTTTCTTCTCTTGTGTAGAATTGTTGCGAGTTTGCAGCCATACTTTCAATCAACTCTCTAGCTTGGGTCAACGTCTTGTTCATTAGTGCACCACCACCTGCGGCGTCAAGAAGAGATTTATCACTTGGGTGGAGAGCTTGATAGAAGTATTGGA
>NW_020630207.1:0-426 GCF_003573695.1 Papaver somniferum
ATATACCCATTCTGACCGAGAATATGTTCTCATAACTCCAAATAATTCCCGGCAGTTAATAAAAAATATTCCCATGCAAGATACGGAGATTTCTTCCCTGTTTTGAATCTTCACGCGTCTTTGCACATCTGACACACTCCAATTAGTCTGAAACACGTCCCAGAAGTAGTTAAACACACATCCATCTTACGCCATGCACAGAAAACACGTACAATCCCGTGAAAAACTCTTCTCAACTACGCACTCCCCTGTTTTCTTCTCACCGAGAATCTAGCCAAATATAGCTGACGAAATCGACCATACCACGCCTGTTACCACCATTCAAGTCATCCCAACAATTCCCAGTCGTTGAGTCTCCTTCATTCTCGTCCAAACTTCCAAACCTAATTCTGGTTCTTTGAAATCAGATTTTCCCTCTAAAAACAG
>NW_020630207.1:437-984 GCF_003573695.1 Papaver somniferum
AATCGATCGAAAGTTACACAGTTGAGAATAAAATTTTCCCGCCAAAACGAATTTTTGAAATGTTGAAGATGGTGTCCCCCTAACCAAACTGGGGGTGCGAATAGCAGGTGCCCAACTGAGGTGCCCCTTATCCAAATTGAGGGTGCCTTTAGTACTTTTCTCCGGGAGTCCAAATAGCACTTTTTGAGCAACTTTTTCCACACAAGTGTATTTCTCCAAAAACACCTACAAACACACAAAGCATCAAAATTAGTACAAAAATCGAGCACTAACAATAGAGACATTTAGTACAATTTAGACACAAAAATGTGTCTATCAAATACCCCCAAACTTATTGTTTGCTAGTCCTCGAGCAAAACTAATAAAAAAATAAAACCGAGTTAATCTTGGGAGGGTTTACCAGAGGTGTGCCCACAAAACCATTACTTCTAATTGGTCACAAGTATCCAAAGATCTATCAGGACATACATATTCTCAACCTATCTCCAAGTAACTAGAATGCCAGAGAAATTAAAGGTGTCAGCTCTAAAGCTGACTGAAGAAAAGG
>NW_020630208.1:0-161 GCF_003573695.1 Papaver somniferum
GCCTATATGTTGAGGACCTGAAATCGGATTTAATTTTCTAGCAAAGGGAAAGGCCTGGCCAAATCAAGATAAGGACTCGGATTTCATCACCGTTTCCTTCTTGCCCGCCTTAGGAACACGTAACCTACGCGAACCTAAGCCTAAAATTTTGACTAGAACGA
>NW_020630208.1:172-344 GCF_003573695.1 Papaver somniferum
TTTAATAATTATTCACCTATTCAAAAGGATGTGGATTTGACTAGAGATACCACCGTTTTGGACGATGTAGTTCATGATCCTTTAGCCTGCAGTATGTTGGATAATCCATTATTTGATGTGCCTATCAGTGAATCGGAGGAGGTAACTATGATTAAAACCTTAGTTAATGAGC
>NW_020630208.1:355-683 GCF_003573695.1 Papaver somniferum
ATGATGTTTCTGTGAGTTGAATGCGTGACTGCGCCGCCTTGTAATGCGGTGAGGCCTTGGGTATCAAAGCTCCACGCAGCTTCCCTCGCCTGTATTCAACTTACTTTGACTCGGATTGATTCCAGAGGGGTTTGCTCAAATTGTAACGAATTCCCTTTCGAAGGATTAGAAGCTGGTCTAGAAACAATCTAAGTGGATCCATCATGCTTTTTGTTTGCTAGATAAAATAGGCTTGTTGTGGTCGAGTCAGCCTTCTTTGTGTTTGTTTAGAATTCCCTTGCAGTTAGGATGTCGAACTGGTATTATAATAGCCAATACAATGAGTATC
>NW_020630208.1:696-1000 GCF_003573695.1 Papaver somniferum
CTCAACCATCTTACAAGATTATCTTCATACACGTTTTCCCGAACCTAATGATGTCCAGAAAGAAGCTCAGTTGTTAGAAACCCATCCGCTGGTTGATGTGGTTAACCCAGGCTATGATACCAAGATTGACTTTGTTTTCCTACCAAGAACTTTTCTTCCAATTGTGGGAACTTTTGATTTTAAGATGTGTCGGTTCTTAAGTTTTGAGACTAAACCTAATCACTTTAGGATATTAGGGTCAACACATTTTCTTAAGGAAGACCACCTCTTTCATTGTGGTCAGCTGTGTGAGTCAAATCTAATT
>NW_020630209.1:0-792 GCF_003573695.1 Papaver somniferum
ATAGGATCAGAATATAATTATTAAATTGGAGCGTTGACGCTTTTTGTCGGTAGAACTAGATGAGGTAGGAAAAGAAGTTTTATAAAAAAAAGATTATATCTTTTTTTTTGCTGGGAGTTCTTTAAAGAGCCACTGAAGTCACAAAAAATTGTGTCAGAGTCCGTAGCTCCGTTTTTTCAACCCTCCAATACTTTACAAGCAAATAAAAAAATTTATCAAAAAAGAGAGAAAGTTTGATTCTTTCATTTTTTGAAGATACCCTTTCCCTATTTATTTTATTCATATTCCGCTGGTAAATTTTAGGAATTCGAGCCAATCAACTGGATCTAGTATAAAAACCCGGAGTCTTTTTTATGGACTCAACTCAAGTCTTCAAATAAAGACTGCCCTTGAAGAAATAACGAAATTATAGTTATAATATTAAGAAATAGGATAGGTCCCTCTTTTTCAAAATTGAGAAAAAATGCAAAGACACTTCTATCCTATACCATAAGATTGGAAATAGTCTTATGTGTTCCTGTCGTTGTTGTTTCAATAACAAGTCTTTTTGTTTTCAAATCAGAGAAATGAGTTGATCTATCATTCATTGCGTTGGAATAAAGTAAGAAATGTCCCGGCTAGGTACTAACCAGGCCGGGGAATAAAAGGATCTTTCGGCTAAAAAGGGGGGGAGATTCCGTTTTTCTTTCTATGGAAGATATACCCATTATCGAAATGAAATTCGAGTTGGATTGCTAATCCAATTTGTATCTATCTTATCTATCTATAAAATAGAGTGAAAGAAGAAATAAA
>NW_020630210.1:0-659 GCF_003573695.1 Papaver somniferum
ACAACAAGGTTTCCATGCCTGATAGTGAACATGCTGTAGTTCACCCTTCTGAACCAGAAACTGAGGAGACTGATAGAGTCTCTAAAGAGACCAATGAGGGTCATATTGAGCCCGACTTTGTCCCTAGAGCCCCATTCCTACAGCTTTTAGTTCCAACTAAGAGGGAGTCCAATTTTAATGATATATTGGAGGTTTTTAAGCAGGTAACTATCAACCTTCCTCTACTAGATGCAATTAAGCAGATTCCCTCTTATGCCAAGTTTCTCAAGGATATGTGTACGCGAAAGCGAAAGCTTAATGTCCAGAAGAAAGCCTTTCTAGCTAATCAGGTGAGTTCTTTTATTCAGAATACCACTACTCCTAAGTATAAATACCCAGGGTCCCCTACCATTTCTTGCACAATAGGTAAATACTGTGTTGAGAAAGCGTTTCTTGACTTAGGAGCTAGTGTGAACTTACTACCATATCATGTGTACCTTAAGCTAGGACTTGGTGAGATGAAACCTACCCAGATGACATTTCAGTTAGCTGATAGGTCCGTTAAAATTCCTCGTGGTGTGATCGAGGATGTTCTCATAGAGGTTGAAAAGTTTATTTATCCAATGGATTTTGTTATCCTGGATACCCAACCTGTCTCTGACCGAGAGAACCAGATACCG
>NW_020630210.1:670-1000 GCF_003573695.1 Papaver somniferum
AAGTTTATTTATCCAGTGGATTTTGTTATCCTAGATACCCAACCTGTCCCTGACCCAGAGAACCAGATACCGGTAATTTTAGGTCGCCCGTTTTTAGCTACATCCAATGCGATCATTAACTGTCGTAATGGTATTATGAAATTGTCTTTTGGTAATATGACTATTGAGCTGAACATTTTTAATATTAGTAAGCTACCCTCTGAACTAGATGACTCGAACATAGAAGAGGTGAATATGATAGGATCATTAGTCGAGGAGTCATTACCAAACACTTTTTTAGAAGATCCATTAGAGAAATGCCTAGCTCACTTTGGGATTGATTTTGATGAT
>NW_020630211.1:0-462 GCF_003573695.1 Papaver somniferum
TCCAGAAGTGTTCCAACATGCAGCAGCCACGCGAAAATCTCTTGGTCACTCAATCAGGACTCGGAATGGAAAACCAACCCGTGATGCTCTGATTTCATATCTTGGGTTATCTAGCCAAATTTGATCGAAACAAACACCCATAACAACTTTGTTCTAACAAATCACATTTACCCATGAAGTTTCAGCGATTGAATCGCACAAAAACTCCTCCAAAATCCGATCGAAATTCTGCCAGTGAAATGAATATTTTTCCCGCCATTTTTTATTTTTGAAATGTTGAAGATGAATTGCCCCTATCCTTTTCTGGAGTGCGAATAGCAGATGGGTGTTGAGGAAAAATTTGGGTGCTGAGGATGAATTTGGGCTACGCATAACCTTGGGTGTCCGTTAGCCAAATTTGGGGTCCGTATAGCAACTGTCCTCCAGGGGTCCAAATAGCACTTTTTGAGCAACTTTTTCCAC
>NW_020630211.1:473-1000 GCF_003573695.1 Papaver somniferum
GTATAGCAAATGTCCTCCAGGGGTCCAAATAGCACTTTTTGAGCAACTTTTTCCACACAAGTGTATTTCTCCAAAAACACCTACACAAACATAAAAACACCATAATAAGTACAAAATCAAGCACTAGCAATAGAGACACTGAGGACAATTCATACACAAAAATGTGTCTATCACACTGCTATGCCACGGCTACTACCATGCTGCCATGCCACGGCTACTAGCATGCCACCATGCCATGGCTACGCCATTGGCATGTTGCTATGCCAATGGCGCCACTCCGCTATACAACAAGATGCGACCATAATCAATGGCCATCCTTCCTCATGAGATGTAATCTCGACCATCCAAGCTCGCCACCAAAATGACAGACCTGTGGTGAGTTTCAGGCGACCAGCTTCCTAAATCTAGTAGCCATGGCTACACCAGGCACCACTTGTATCAACGTGCCACTGGCATGCACGATCCATGCCAGCCATTCCACATTGCCACTGGCGTATACCAAAACACCACCGCGCCATTATCAGGCG
>NW_020630212.1:0-533 GCF_003573695.1 Papaver somniferum
ATTTATCTAGGCTGTTCTTCGGTAATATAAGACCGGATTATCAATTGGTTCATGTTCACCTTGATTATTATCAAAAGACGGAACAAAAACTTTAGGGTTTTTCTGTGGGAGACAGATTGATCCATTGATAAACTTGTCTGTGTGAGACAGATTTGTTTATTGTTAAATCATGCGATTTTGGGTCGTAGCAACTTAGTTGTGGGTGAGATCAGCTAAGGGAATCAAGTGTGCAGTATCCTGCTGGGATTATAGGCATAGGGAGTACAACTGTACCTTGGATCAGTGGGAGACTGATTGGGTTTCAACTACAGTCCAGTCTGAAGTTAGCTTGGAGTACGTTGTCTGTAGCGGCTTAATACAGTGTGTGTTCAATCTGGACTAGGTCCCGGGGTTTTTCTGCATTTGCGGTTTCCTCGTTAACAAAATTTCTGGTGTCTATGTTATTTCAGTTTCCGCATTATATTGTTTTATCTTTATAATTGAAATAATACAGGTTGTGCGTTAGATCATCAATTAGAGTAATCCAACCTTTG
>NW_020630212.1:562-1000 GCF_003573695.1 Papaver somniferum
AGAGAGAGATATAAACTCGTTGATGTACTTTTAATTGATTGAGTCTTGTTGATTCTCTTAAAAGTATATTCGAGTTTGTCCATACAGATTGCTAAGCGAAATATTGGGTGGTGTTGTTAGACCCCCTCTTTTTTTCAGGCGTATATAAAGAAACAAGCAGGGGGGAATAGTGGTTACAAAATAGTCGTTGAACGATATAGAAATAATCGAGCGATGAAGACTATCACGCCAACAAGCGAGGCTTATATTCATAATATCACCAATGCTATAAATAATAACTGTCAATAATAACTCTATCGCTCAGTTATTTTCCCATAATGGTGCAACATTTTTTAACGTTGTGCATAGAAATAGCCCAACGAGTCCTAAGGCCGGTTCCTATGAGGGGTGGCTAACCCACCCATCTTCCATGCCAGCTGGCCTGGAAAACTGGCCGCG
>NW_020630213.1:0-561 GCF_003573695.1 Papaver somniferum
TAAATAATCAAAGCAAATAAAATTGTATTGTAATCAATAGAGAAAGATATGATTGAGGAATCCCTCTTCGTTAATAAACCGTCAATGAGTTATTATAGTTGCCTACTCGTCGTTAATCATAGATTATCACCAACCGTAGAATAATAGCTAGATCAGTGTTATCCCCTAAATTCCTTATATCACTGGATACGGAAGTTCTCGCCTACCAGATTCTATTCAACGAACCACCAAGTAGTAGATCACTCAAGGTGTAATCCAATCGAATGCTTTATCTTTTGTGAATTCATAGGTTGATCCTACTAGTTAGACTCTTAGATCAAGGTCCACTTTTTAGTGTTTTTTTATACACACAATCGCTCTACAGAATCCCTCTGTAAGGTTTTGTGTTCTCTACTTGTGTACAAATTATTCGACGATTACTTATCTCCTAACTTAATACTAGCAATAGATTGAATCAACAAATCAATCTATCAATCAATCATAAATATTCAAATAGTATAAACAAACGATAATCATATGAAGAACTTCAAAGTAGATTAATATAATAACTAAAATCTTGTT
>NW_020630213.1:572-1000 GCF_003573695.1 Papaver somniferum
TAAACAAACGATAATCATATGAAGAACTTCAAAGTAGATTAATATAATAACTCAAATCTTGTTTACAACTTAGAATTCATCCTCAATCAATAGGTGTTTAGCTACTCATGGATGTAGAAACATCCATGATATACATATGAGAAAAGTAAAGAGATAACGTTACGATTGATAATCGCTCCGTATGATGTTTCTTCTCTCCAAACCATAACAATTTCGTGACCTAATGATATGATATGATTTCACATAACCTAATACCTTTTTATAGGTTTAAATTGCTTGGCCTTCACGTATTTAGTTTGGTTTAGGAACCCGACCCAAAATATGACCTAACTACTCCAAACGTGCCCTTAGGCCTTCCAAAGTGTAAATACACGTTTCCTATTTGCTAAGTGCGCGAATCCAGTCCGCAAACTTCAAAATACAGCAGA
>NW_020630214.1:0-217 GCF_003573695.1 Papaver somniferum
ATTTCGTCAAAGACAATTGGAGTGTTAGGTTGGATGGTGCTCCTCCTTTTGTTTTTACTTCAAAGTTGAAGCGGTTGAAGGATGCTTTGAAAATTTGGAATAGATTGGTGTTTGGAGATGTTCAGTTTCGCTTAAAGCAAGCGGAATTGAATCTTGATAAGGAGAATGATATTTTGGACCATAATGTTAGCTGTGAGGTCCAATTTTTGAAGGTTGC
>NW_020630214.1:294-544 GCF_003573695.1 Papaver somniferum
TTGAGTTGGCCACTATGCTTAAACAAAAATCGAGAACTAGTTGGTTGGAGGATGGTGATCAGAACACTCGTTTTTTTTCACAATTCAATAAGAATGAGGAGGAGCCAAAACACAATTTCCGAACTGAAAATTTCTACTAACTCTACTTTGTTTTTGCAGGATGAAATAAAAGATTACATTGTTGATCATTATCGTGCAAAGTTCAACGGTGGAGCTGTTCATATTGATCCGAGATTATTTGATTATGAGC
>NW_020630214.1:744-1000 GCF_003573695.1 Papaver somniferum
CCCTTTGTGGGTTCTAGGTTAGCGCGCAGTTGGGCACCGTAACCCGGCTTCCGGTTCATCCCGCATCGCCAGTTCTGCTTACCAAAAATGGCCCACTTGGAGCTCTCGATTCCGTGGCGCGTCTCAATGGAGCAGCCGCGCCGTCCTACCTATTTAAAGTTTGAGAATAGGTCGAGGGCGTTGCGCCCCCGATGCCTCTAATCATTTGCTTTACCCGATAGAACTCGCCCGCGGGCTCCAGCTATCCTGAGGGAAA
>NW_020630215.1:0-214 GCF_003573695.1 Papaver somniferum
TTTTCTTTTAGAAAAAAAAAATTGTATTAGGGTTTATTATTTTTGTAATTTTTTTTTTTGGACTTTTGGACTTTGGACTTTGGGACATTATTTTTTTTTATTACCCTACGGAAGGGTACTTTAAATATAAACTGTTTGCAGAGAAGGAGGACAATTACGATATTGTCTCTGCACCTTGGGTTCGTACACTAGACATCGGAGTCAGTGGCCCGAG
>NW_020630215.1:223-587 GCF_003573695.1 Papaver somniferum
AATTACGATATTGTCTCTGCACCTTGGGTTCGTACACTAGACATCGGAGTCAGTGGCCCGAGTCGACTACAACCGATTCATCCCCCGTCTGGAACGGGAGGTAAGATTCTAAACACTCGCGAATCCCCTGTCAGCGAGTTACTGGGCTCCTTTGTATGCATATATGTTGAGGACTGAATACAGACATTTATTTTTCTAGTAAAGGGCAAGGCCTGTCCATACAAGATAAGGGTTCGGATTTCCTCACCGTTCTCTTCTTGCCCGCTTTAGGAACACATAACCTACGCGAACCTAAGCCTAAAATTTTGACTAGAACGAGACCGATAGGGTAACGAGCTTAACAGGAAAGTCATTCGAAAAATAT
>NW_020630215.1:787-1000 GCF_003573695.1 Papaver somniferum
AACTCCAAAGTACAAAGACCCAGGTTCTCCTACCATTGCTTGCACAATAGGTAACTTCCGGGTAGAAAAAGCTTTACTTGACTTAGGAGCCAGTGTGAACTTACTGCCATTCCATGTATACATACAGCTAGGACTTGGTGAAATGAAACCTACTCAGATGACACTGCAATTAGCTGATAGGTCTGTTAAAATCCCTCGAGGTGTTATCGAGGA
>NW_020630216.1:0-366 GCF_003573695.1 Papaver somniferum
ATCTAACCTGGGTTTGAAATATTTTCATCTTTTTTGCAGATACCACTAATCCGGCCTGTTTTACTATTTTGAGGAATATTGATAAGTGTTTAAAATGTTGCTCAATTGATTCAGAATATATTAATACATCATCAATGTATACAATTGTAAAAGTTGAATAAGAATTAAATATGTTATTCATAATATGTTGAAATTCTGATGGAGCATTTTTTAAACCAAATGGCATAACATTCCATTCATAATGTCCAAAGGGAACCGTAAATGCAGTTTTATACTTGTCTTTTTCTGCGATTTGAATTTGCCAATATCCTGACTTTAAGTCAAATTTTGAAAATATGACACATTACGTAATCTATCTAAAAGATC
>NW_020630216.1:436-1000 GCF_003573695.1 Papaver somniferum
TAAAAGATCTTTTTTATTAGGAATTGGATACCTAATCCATCTTAATGCTTTATTCAAAGGCTTATAGTTGATGACTAATCTCGGAACTCCTCTTTCTAATTCAGCTGTTTTTTCTACATAAAATGCAGGACAACTCCAAGGAGAGTAACTTTTTCTAATCAAACCTTTATCTAGTAAATCTTGAATTTCAGATTTACATATTTCTAATAATCTATTGTTCATTTGAATTGGTCTGGCTTTTGTTGGAATCATTTTTTCAGAAAAATCTGGTTCATAAGGTAATTCTACTATATGTTGTTTTCTTTCCCAGAATGCATTTGGGATTTCAGCACAAACTTCTTTCACTAGAAGATCATTAAAATCATTGATTTGTTTTTGGAGTTTTGGGCAATTTAGTTTCTCTTCTATTTGCTTATATTGAATCTCCTCTTTTAAGAAGAACAAAAAATTTTCTTTGTGCTTGATTTTTTCTTGAACCTGGTTAATAAATTTTTCCTAGGTTCAGAGACAAATTCAAATAATATTTTATGTCCCTGAATGAGGGCTTCAATGCCCGTATTGTTA
>NW_020630217.1:0-470 GCF_003573695.1 Papaver somniferum
ATGATCAGTAGATATCAACATCATCAACTCAAAATTACCGTTTCTATCAAAAGCTCAAATATAGATAGATAAGGTATGAGTATAGAAGATAAATCTCCCTAAAGATGTTAATTAGTCATATAATAATCGAGAGATCATGTGCTCAGTTTTTCATGTGATTCCTAAACTTTTAAAAGATTGAGCACTAAGGTGAGAAAGCACATTCTAACACAACTAGGTTGTGTTAAGTTGATCCTTGTCTTGTTCGTCACAAGTGACTAACACCGAATCATCATTCTTGACCTCTTGCTTGGTTTGTTTTCTATTGTTCCATCTCTTGTTTTTCTTCTTTGACTTGTGATGAAGAGTGTCATTATCACAACCTTTACTAGTACAAGAGATTTCAGACATAATGTCTTTCTTTAGTCTTTCAAGAAGACTCTTGTAATTATTGTCACCAACAATTAACAGCTGAGAGTCATTCTTGTGAC
>NW_020630217.1:481-1000 GCF_003573695.1 Papaver somniferum
AATGTCTTTCTTTAGTCTTTTAAGAAGACTCTTGTAATTATTGTCACCAACAATTAACAGCTGAGAGTCATTCTTGTGACTAACTTTTGGTTCCTTCTTGGCTATGGAGGACTTTGTGACCCATTTAGAGTTGGGTTTAACTGGAGCAGCTTTCTCCTTCATACCATTAGGATGATTGTCCTTTTGAATACTTTGCGAAACATCCTTTCTCCAATTTGGAACATCAGATCTTGTCTTTGCATTTAAATAGTCATCTCTCTTTCTGTAATTGGGTTTCTTGTGACATGACCTTGTCGAGTGATATGCAAAATTTGAACTATCATCATAATAATTCTTTTTCCTAAACTTAGGAAAATAATGATCTGAGTTCTTATGAGGAGCAAACTTAGCCAATTCATTTGATACAAAAGAAAGTGCATCTTGCATCTTACGAACTTTGCATCCCCATTGCAAGTGTCCTATATTACCACAATAATAACAATGCTTAGTATAAATATACGAAGTATGAGTTTTAATGTT
>NW_020630218.1:0-310 GCF_003573695.1 Papaver somniferum
ACAAACTTGGGGATGCTCATTGGGTATTGGTTTGGAGGTTTACAGCGTGCGGCGTACACAACCCCCGTTATAAGACAGTTTCACAAGGATGAGGCGGTTAGTAAATACATGGAGTAATGGTGAAACGCTTTCTTTTATGGAACATCAATTCCAGGCGTTACCGGTTACCATTTCCTCCCATTTACTCATCCGTTTTCCATTTCTTACGAGACTAGAGTACGTTTCACTTCGACTTGTATAAATAGGTCTTACCTATTTCCACCGAACAACAAGTTCAGGTCAGGAGGATACAACACTCAGAAAATATTTG
>NW_020630218.1:510-623 GCF_003573695.1 Papaver somniferum
TATATTTTTTTTTTTTGATTTTTCTGAATTTTTTTGATTTTTTTTTTTTGTTTTTTTGAAGAAATAACTTTGATCTTTACAACATAGTGACACTTTTGATACATGAACAAAAA
>NW_020630218.1:823-1000 GCF_003573695.1 Papaver somniferum
GTCCAAGAGGACTTGGGAAGCACACAGTTCCAAACCTAGATTAGGGACTCTCAGAAAAGTCGGTTTGACAATATGGGTACAAACCAAATCTAGGTTGGGTGGAAGGCCATCAGATTGTGACTTATGTAGGACGATAGGCACATCATTATTAATCACATAAACATCTCCTAAGTCTTC
>NW_020630219.1:0-232 GCF_003573695.1 Papaver somniferum
TGACTGGGCTAATGCTTGAGTCCTAGTTCAGTTTCTACAGGTATTTTAAATTTCATTGTCTTTAATTATCAGCATGATTATATCCATTTGATCAAATATCCCTAAACTTGATATTGCCTAACACATTTCACCACTGATTAGTTTTAGTAATCTTAAAACATTATTACTTTAGTAATCCCTAAACATTATTACTTTAATTATATTCCTTATTTTAATTATCAGCATGAGTTTT
>NW_020630219.1:243-1000 GCF_003573695.1 Papaver somniferum
ATTATCAGCATGAGTTCTTCGATTACTCTTTTCATACATGTAATGCTGTAGTACATATTGTCAACATCCTACTGAAACATCCAGAAGGTCATGACCCTGTCAATTTTTCTGCATTTCCACGCTTCAAAGTTCTGTAACTTTACATTTTTCTTCTCAACTTCTCAAAGTTTTGTGGCTAACCATTTCCACTTTTGGGTACTACATAAGATCCAATTATTATCTAATTTCTCATAAACTTATCTGAGCTTTCTGTTTGTTCTCTTTTACTTTGGATTTCGTGTGTAAGTTTTGCTCAAAACGAAGACAATTAAACCCAATAACATCGATCTCTTTTGGTTTTTTTCCTTTGTTTTTATTTTGGATTTCGTGTGTAAGTTTTGCTCAAAACGAAGACAATAAACCCAATAACATCGATCTCTTTTGGTTTTTTTCCTTTGTTATTTTCAATAAATCTATCTCTTAATTTGGATCTGGGGTATAATATTTTGTCCACAGTTATCATGGTCCTCCTTTTGTCTTCAATCACTCCTTGTGGTGCAAGGATGCACCTTGCACCTTTGAATCTGCCTGATACATCAGTCACATACAAAATAATATAAGTTTCAGAAGTATGAATATTACTAGCCACAGTACAATAAGCCGTATTACTGTCATCTTCTTTAGCTGCTTCAGTTCGTGTCTTCTCCTTTTCTTTGGACTTGCTGACTGTCATAATATGACTAACAATCTGGCTCGCCGTAGACTTTTAACATGGTTT
>NW_020630220.1:0-536 GCF_003573695.1 Papaver somniferum
AGCCAAATAGTGAAACACACCATATCATACATCTTGAAATCTTTACCCACACTATTATTGACAGACGAGGAAAAATCACAGAACCATTCATGCAAATCCTTGTGTTGTATATGAGCAGTAAGACTAGATCTTATAATATTCCATATGACATTAGTAACAGTGCAATCAAAAAACAAGTGCTGGTAAGTTTCCTGTGAATTACCACCCAAAGGACAAGAATTTGCATGATGTTTGGTGAATCTGGAAAGTCTAGACTTTGTGGGGAGACAATTATGCAGGAATTTCCAAACAAATTGATGAATTCTAGGTAGAAGCTTATGTTTCTAGAAATATTTCCAGCAAATGTTGAGATTATTCTGAGTGGGTTTGTGTACTAAAGTTTCATTAAGCATGATATTATAGGCAGACTTAATAGAGAAGATTCAATTGCTTGTTGGTTACCATCTAATAATATCTTTACCAGTAAAAGGAGTTCTGATCCTAGTAATTTCAGAGACATTGTTATCATCAAAGTGAGCTTTTGGAGTATCAATATT
>NW_020630221.1:0-560 GCF_003573695.1 Papaver somniferum
AAATCCACACCTAATCGTAAATATGGATGTCGACAATTCCGAACTCGCAAACTGTCGACCGATATAAGCATAAAAGCTGAATTCATGTAGATATAAATGTGAAAGAGCATATCCTCACAGAAGTAAACAAACATGTATATGGACAAACTCCTTCTTCAAACAATGTGTACTATGGTTGTGCAATTCCGAACTCGCAAATCCGCACCTAATCGTAAATATGGATGTCGACAATTCGGAACTCGCAAATTGTCGACCGATATAAGCATTAAGGCTGAATTCATGTAGATATAAATGTGAAGGAGCGTATCCTATATACCACAAGTGGAAATTCGTATTTCCCATAACAATTCATATGACAAACAAACATTACAAGTCCTTTCCAAACCATGGAAAGATTAACAAAATCAATAGAAGTATAGTAATGCAATTTAAACAAAACATGGAATGCACACTAGACAATGCATGAGTTTGTTAAGCATAAACTTTTGTAAAAGAAACAACAATGGTTACAAAAGAGTCAAATGTATTCCCACCTCTTTTGATGACAAGCCACGCCTACC
>NW_020630221.1:571-1000 GCF_003573695.1 Papaver somniferum
TACAAAAGAGTCAAATGTATTCCCACCTCTTTTGATAACAAGCCAGGCCTACCTCGAGATCCACGATCCACTAGTTCATCCTTTGAATCGATCGTTGTTAATATAGACTAACTGTTAATCACATAAAAACTCTAAGAATCTAGCCAAAGAGGCTCACACAAGAAACATACAAATCTATCTAGTAGTTCTAATCCCATTTATGGTTTTATACCTTTTATTATCCATCTTTAGCATATCTAAGAGTTACTAATTCAATTAGATTGGTTCTATAGTCCATTATATAAGTCTTAAGAATCTCTACAACTCTGTCGAAGGAATCCAAGGCTAAATCAGACTGTAAGGGTCCAATACAAGTAAATAGGAAAGCTAAACCTAAGCCAAGTCCATCAAACCAGCCCATTACCCTAAGGCCTAGTCCATATGAGTCTA
>NW_020630222.1:0-330 GCF_003573695.1 Papaver somniferum
GCGATTTTGTATGTTGTATAATATTTTTGTAGGTTTTTGGTTAAACTTCACCCAGGTACTATCTTTTCGACTTCTCTCTTTACTATTTCCTCATGTTGCTTATATTTTTGGTACTGTTCTTTAATTATAAACATTGAGGACAATGTTATATTTAAGTTTGGGGGTGGGTTAAAACTTTTTTTTACCTTTTCGTTGCAATAAATAAACTTCAGATCCTAGAAATTTATCCCTATTAAGGATGGAACTAACCAATCTAAGTGGATGGAAGCATTTTGGTTGTAGGAGTTGAGGAACCAATCTGACTAGATGGCAACATCTAAAGAGTCTATT
>NW_020630222.1:530-835 GCF_003573695.1 Papaver somniferum
TTGAGGATCAACCCAAAAGACAAAGTGTAGAGGTTTCAACAGCTTCACACAATAATAATATGATAGGCATGCAAGTGAAGCTGTGAAAAAAAATGAGCTACCCCCAAACCTGGATTTTACAAAAGATATAATTTTGAAAACAAAATCGCGCAGTTTCGGGGGTTCATCATGCAAAAGGTCTATCTCGAAATGAACTGTGTTAGGGACGGGCAAACATGCTATTTCCAACTGTGGTTCCTCAAATGTATTATACTTAGAAGCAAAATAGTCCAAGAGGACTTGGGAAGCACACAGTTCCAAACCTA
>NW_020630223.1:0-325 GCF_003573695.1 Papaver somniferum
CTCATCGTGCTGTTCTTGCTGCACGGTCACCTGTTTTTCGTAGTATGTTCTCACATAATTTAAAAGAGACTGAATTATCAAGCGTAGATATTTCAGATATGTCCATGGAAACTTGTCAAGCTTTCTTAAACTACATTTATGGAAGTATCGATGATGAGGAGTTCCTTAGTAATAGGCTTGCGCTTCTTCATGCTGCGGATAAGTACGATGTCTCTGAACTTAAAGAATCTTGTCATGATAGTCTTGTACAGGATATTAATACGGAGAATGTACTTGACCGAATACAAATTGCAAACCTGTATCAATTGCCGATACTGAAGGGTAC
>NW_020630223.1:336-1000 GCF_003573695.1 Papaver somniferum
TGTACTTGACCGAATACAAATTGCAAACCTGTATCAATTGCCGATACTGAAGGGTACTTGTATGAGGTATCTAGTGAAGTTCGGCAAAATATTTGACATCCGTGATGAATTCACCGATTTTCTTATATGTAGAGATAGGGAACTCATAGCTGATATTTTCCATGAAGTTCTCAATAGTTGGAAAGGTTTCTGAAGTTCTCAAAACAATGAAATATCAAAGATGCTTAAATATAAATACAGGTTGCTCTTTTGTGCAAGATTTGGCTCCAATTCACCGGGAACCTTTTTCTGTTTATATTTTTTATTCCAAATTTAGGATAAATTTCATTCCTTTGTAAATTTAGATTTGAAAAAAGAAGAAAAATCGTGTACATAGCTTGTATGGGTGCTCTTGGATTCTATCAAAATGTAAATGCCGCTCCTATTTGGCTATTGTACAATCGTATTTCTCTACACCAAGCAATGCTGTTAAACTAAGAACTTTTGTCTTTGTACTAGTTCTGTGCTGTGCAACATAAAAAACTAAGTGCCGTGGAGTCTGAAATAGCCGCCCATCTTTGAACGACAAAATCACCCTTCAAACAAACAATCTGCCTAACCAAACGTTCACCGATTATGGAAATCCATAAGCCTGGATCACTCGTACATCAAGTGCATAAACAAG
>NW_020630224.1:0-367 GCF_003573695.1 Papaver somniferum
TTGCAAACTTGCATTCCTTAGTTTATATAAGTTTAAGTTCACGAGTAATCGTTTTTAAAAAATAACCAACTTAAGTACGCGGACTTAAGTACCCGGAATAAATTTGTAAACAGTTCACAAACTCCAGCAGATTTTCTCGGAAAGAGAACCTCTGACAGTACGCGGACTGGGTTTGCGGACTCTTTTCCGGTTTTCCTGAGCAGCAAAGTACGCATACTTTGGTTCAAGGAATAAGGACTTATACATGTATGAGTTACCTCACAATGCTTATATCCCACCATGGTGACTTTTGTCTCAAGATAGGAGATAGAGTATATAGATTTTTGAGTGATAGATAAGTTCAAGTCTCCACATACCTTTTAGTCGA
>NW_020630224.1:378-736 GCF_003573695.1 Papaver somniferum
CTCAAGATAGGAGATAGAGTATATAGATTTTTGAGTGATAGATAAGTTCAAGTCTCCACATACCTTTTAGTCGATGAAGTTCCACCAGTTCCTTGATTAGTTCTTCGTCTTTGTATGACGATCGCCATGGAGTCTTGAGCATAAATACACTTTCTATCTTAGTCTGAGACTTAGATAATAGTATACTAGAAATCAAGACGTATAGATTTGAATCCGACTTGGATCCGGTTTATCTTAGTCCGACTTGGATCCGGTTTATCTTTTGATAGATTTGATCATAAAGTCGTTTAGATAGGCAACTATTGTTTGGTGGTATTCTTAAATATCATAATCTGATAGTAGTAAATCCGAATCTAAG
>NW_020630225.1:0-468 GCF_003573695.1 Papaver somniferum
CTTATATAAACTAAGGAATGCAAGTTTGCAAAACGTGGATATAAAGTTCATGAATTGATTCGAATAAATCAAATCGTTTTTGTTTCAATTATGTCTATCATAAATATCTAAGCAATTGAACAACTCTTTAACTAGTTCATTTGAGTCATTTGAACTAGTTATGGTAAAGAAGAATATGGTTGATATGAAAGTGCTCATATGGCTAACCATTTATTTAACTACTGTTGAACCAACTAGATGTACATGTTTGGGCACGGTTACACAAACCTAAATAAACATGCATTTCATTTGTGTGTAACAAGCTAAGTTTCAATCTAACGGTTGAAAGATATTAGCTTAAATCTAACCAGGTTTTCATCTAACGGTGAATATTGAATACTTTGTTACTAAGCTAACATTGATTGCAAACCCTGATTTGAAAGACTATATAAGGGAGAACTCTAGCAACTGGGAAACCTAATCCCCACA
>NW_020630225.1:478-1000 GCF_003573695.1 Papaver somniferum
TGTTACTAAGCTAACATTGATTGCAAACCCTGATTTGAAAGACTATATAAGGGAGAACTCTAGCAACTGGGAAACCTAATCCCCACACCTCCTGTGTGATATTAGTTGTATTAGCTAGAGTTGATTCTCCTTTAACCTTAGGTTTTTACCGAGACCCTGTAGGTTAACGACTTGAAGACTTCATTGGGATTGTGAATCCAGACCGATACTACTTTTCTTATAGTTGTGTGATCTGATCTTGCTGTTTCTATCGTACTAAGTATAATCGTAAGGATTGGATTGAGATTAATTTCTCCGATAGGCAAGATATAGAAGTAGTCACAAACATCTTCGTCTCATCGTTTGTGATTCCACAATATCTTCTTTCGCTAGTAGATTGAGACTATTGTGAGGTGATTGATAATACTGAGTTGTTCTTCGGGAATATAAGTCTGGTTTATCAATTGGTTCCTGTTCACCTTGATTTATCAAAAGACAGAAAAAAAACTCATAGGTATTTCTGTGGGAGACAGATTTATCTAT
>NW_020630226.1:0-269 GCF_003573695.1 Papaver somniferum
TTCTACCCGGAAGTTAACTATTGTGCAAGCAATGGTAGGAGAACCTGGGTCTTTGTACTTTGGAGTTGTGGTGTTCTGAATGATTGAAATTACGTGGCTAGCTAAAAAGGCTTTCTTATGGACACTAAGTTTTCGCTTTCGCGTACATATATCCTTAAGGAACTTGGCATAAGCAGGAATTTGCCTAATTGCATCTAATAAAGGAAGGTTTATGGTAACTTGCTTAAAAACCTCCACTATGTCATTAAAGTTCGATTCCTTCTTTGTTG
>NW_020630226.1:469-763 GCF_003573695.1 Papaver somniferum
AAAAACTTATTGAAAAAGGCAGATGTAATTTGTTCATATGTCTCAATTGACTCGGAGTCCAAACTATATATCCACGACTTGGCCTTATCTTTCAGGGAAAATGGGAATAATCTAAGCTTCAAAGCATCATCATCTAAGCCTTTAATTCTTAGAGTACTACAAATTTCCTCAAAATCCCTAACATGGTAATAAGGGTTTTCATTTTCTTTCCCTAAAAAGATTGGGAGCATCTGTAAGGTCCCAGGTTTCAGTTCATAGGGTGCCTCTGTTTCAGCTAACTTAATACACGAAGGA
>NW_020630226.1:774-938 GCF_003573695.1 Papaver somniferum
ATACACGAAGGACGAGTAGTCCTTGTTGGATTCAACAAAGATTTCAAAGTTTCCATTTCTGGCGCTATCGGAGCAACAGGGACTCTCTCCTCAGTCAAAGGACGTTCAAAAACAGACTCTTCAAAAGTCGGACTCTCTAGATTAAGGTAATAGAGACGCTTCGA
>NW_020630227.1:0-598 GCF_003573695.1 Papaver somniferum
AGGTCGATCCAAATTATGAAATGACTATTTTGCCCTTCATACGTATCTGATGATTACTTCTTCATCTGGTATCTGATTGACACGTTCGAGTAGTCCATCTCGCATAACTTTTCGAGATCTATCTAGCGATACTAGTTTCGTATCCAAATCGTTGTTATATGAATTCCTATTAATTGAAATCTATATTAACTTATCGTGTTATTATCGGCTAATACGTCTCTTGACCATTGCTAGACCCGTCAAATAGCGTTGACGAACTTGAGGGTCCTTACAGTAACAATCTTGTTAGTTAATTATTTTCCTATTTAAGAAAGTCTTGAGTTTATATTATATATATTTACTGCTTTTGCTTAACAAAATTTCGGTACAATTGATGTTTATTCCATGATGTGTGTGCGGGTGTGTGTGATTCAATTGGTTTCGGTTAAGAAAAACTATTGTTATCTTGATTTATTGTGTGGTATCAATTGTTTAGGCTTACAAAATTTCGGTGCAATTGCGGTGTTTTAATGCTTATGTTGATTCAATTGCTTCCGGTTGAGATCAATAATTATGCAAGTTGATTTATTTGGTTTGTATGAATTATTTATGGCTTAAC
>NW_020630227.1:609-1000 GCF_003573695.1 Papaver somniferum
GGTTGAGGTGAATAATTATGCAAGTTGATTTATTTGGTTTGTATGAATTATTTATGGCTTAACGAAATAAAAGGATTACGGGATGAGTTGTTTAGTCCAATTCGATTCCGGATAAGAGAAACTAAGTTAATTCTGATCTCAGTTAGACTTATCGAAGTGAGGTTTCGGTTATTCAAGTCTAATCGAATGCCTTAACAAGAAATGCTAGTTAACTAACCTAGTACTTGTCTTTTAAAATTGAAAGGTCTAAGTTTATGTATAATTAGAACCTGATGAGAAAAATAGAGTTATCTTTATTTTGGTCTTATCGAATTAAGCGGTTGTTTTTTGAACAATCGATTTAGCAAAGGGACTAAGGTGCTTAGTTGGTTTTTGGTTTGCTAAAATAAAA
>NW_020630228.1:0-415 GCF_003573695.1 Papaver somniferum
ACATTTTTGTGTCTGATTTGTCTCGATTCTATATATTGTTAGGGCTCATTTTTGTACTTATTATGGTGTTTTATTTATTTGTAGGTATTTTTGGCCAATAAACATTTTTGGAAAAAATTGGCTCGAAAAGTTGTCGGAAAGCACCCGGAGGACATTTGCTATTCGGACTCTCACTTTGGATAAGGGGTAACCTAATTACTAAGGGGCATCCCATTTCCAGGCAGTTGCTAATCGCACCCCTACTCTGGATAAGGGGCAACCATCTTCAACATTCAAAAATCAGGTTTTTGGCGGGAAAAAAGTGCAGTTAAAGAGCAGTTTTGGAAATCGTGATTTGAAGGAGTTTGAGGTCGATTAAACCTCTGATTTTCATACGATAGACTCCTTATGGGTCCAGGAATCTGATATGGGTGTT
>NW_020630228.1:439-1000 GCF_003573695.1 Papaver somniferum
TTTGAGGTCGATTAAACCTCTGATTTTCATAGGATAGACTCCTTATGGGTCTAGGAATCTGATATGGGTGTTTAAATCGATTATAATGGGCTCAATCGACGGATTTTTCTCACAACAAGAAAATATGGAAAGTCACGTGTGTGACCTGTTTTAGGGAATTTTAGAGAGATTAAAGCGCCGTAAACCTTCCCAAAGATTTGTATCTATCTAACGAAGAGTTTAGAATAAAAAGGAAAGCTCAGAAATGCGTAGAAATCCTAAAACAAGAAATTGTCGCAACTTGTCCGTGAAGAGAAGGAAAGAGATTTTGGAAGATTTGGGAGAGATTTAATCGGTATTTTTGATATAAATGGATGTCTTGGGTCATATAGAAGAGGTGTCGAGAGTTTGGGAACCTAAGGAGAGCCAGAGAAGAATAAATCAGAGCTTTACCAAACTCTGATTCTGCTGCTGCTGCTGCTGAAGAAGAAGAACGCGAAGAACATTGACGCTCGGTAAACAGTCGCAGAACAGTGTCGTTGTTTAACAGCTGAAGAACATTAAGCTGTTCAGGGCAGTCTT
>NW_020630229.1:0-327 GCF_003573695.1 Papaver somniferum
GAAATGGTTTATACATTCTCACAATCATGTTGGGCATCGTGTTATGAAGAAGCTGTGTGTTGTTTATACTCACCTCTGAATGTTTGTTTGGCTTCTGGAGATTTGCATAAGAGAAATTTTCATCATTACATCAATCAATGGGGTCATTTCTTGATTGCTTTTCCACAGGCGTAAGTTCCTTTTTCTTGTCTGAATTTTATGTTATAAGTTTCTTGTTCAAGTGAATTTTCTCATGCGTGTGTTGTTTTTGGCACTTCTCTTCAGTTATGATATAGTGTTAGAATCTTTAGAGGATCAGCAAGAGGATGTACAGGCTGCAATCTTGGA
>NW_020630229.1:338-1000 GCF_003573695.1 Papaver somniferum
CTCTTCAGTTATGATATAGTGTTAGAATCTTTAGAGGATCAGCAAGAGGATGTACAGGCTGCAATCTTGGAGAGGAGGAATTTTATTACACAAGAACTCCAATGGCATGCTTCATTCATCCAAGTAAGTTTGTAATGAATTCAGTTTTGTTGCAAGAATATCATGAAGAAGATATTTGTTAGGTTAGGGTTAATGGGAGTTTCAATTTTTTAGGCTTTTTTGATGATTATGATGGTTATAGAGTAACTTCCGGTCAGTTTATTGTTTTCTTTGAATGTTTTGTAAGTACCAAGTTTCTTAACAGGAACAGACGTAATACTGTTATCACGTTTGTTAAGAGAAACACCGGGATTATGATGATTATAGAGTAACTTCTGGTCAGTTTATTGTTTTCTTTGAATGTTTTGTACAGGGGGTTAGTCCACGAGTGAGTTGGAGGGAGTTTAATGTATTTTGAATCTTGGGGATTTTGAGGGAGTGTAAGAAAGTATTGAGAGTTTGAGAGAGTTTGGTGTGTTGAGTGTAGGGAGTTTGAGAGACTCTCCCAAAATCTCTACTTTTTTGAGAGATTTGGAGTGAGGCAAAAATACACTATAAACTCCCTAGAACTCCCCAAAAAAAACAAACTCCCTATCATTCTAATTTTTACTACTAACAGGGAG
>NW_020630230.1:0-470 GCF_003573695.1 Papaver somniferum
ATGCGGCGATGGAATTTTTTAATGAAATCGCCGAAAAAACCCAGCAATGGGAAAATAGTAGGGCACCCCAGAAAACAGTTCTTTTAAGTAGAGGAAACGATAATAGGGTAGAAGGAGGCTATGAATCAGATGTCAAAATTGCTGCTATAGCAAAAAGGTTAAAAGCTTTAGAAGTGGGCCAGACTAATGGTAGAGTGGAGCCTTTTTGGGAAGGCCAGAATATTGAAGATCAAGCCAATGCTCTTTATAAATACACTATATTTGATAACCGTCAAAAGATTGACCTATATTCAGAAACCTATAATCCTGGTTGGAGAAACCATCCGAACCTTTCGTGGTCTAAGGGCCAGAGTCAGGGTCAGTTTAGTAATTCTAATGCTCCCCCAGGTTTTGGATATACTAAGAATCCTTCAGAACTAGCTCAGTTTCAGAATCAGTCAGATAAGAAAATCCTAAGTTTAGAGGAATCT
>NW_020630230.1:481-1000 GCF_003573695.1 Papaver somniferum
CCCCAGGTTTTGGCTATACTAAGAATCCTTCAGGACTAGCTCAGTTTCAGAATCAGTCAGATAAGAAAATCTTAAGTTTAGAGGAATCTCTCGCCTTGTTAACTCAGCAAACTGCAAAATTTCAGTTATCCGTAGAACAGAGTCTACAAGCTAGTAACAGGATAGGACAAGACAATAGTCAGGCTATTTCCGAGTTAAAAACCCAGGTTGGTCTGATAAGTGATTCTTTGAGATAAAAAGGTAAGTTTCCTAGTCAAACACAACCCAACTCTAGAGGAGTTCATGAATCAGGTGCAAAACCATCGAATCAATTGAATGCTGTTAGAACCCTTAGAAGTGGTAGAGTTGTAGACAATAAGGTAACCATGCCCGATAGTGAACATACTGTAGTTCACCCCTCAGAATCTCACCTCTCAGGACCAGTAGCTGAGGAGACTGATAAAGTTCTGATGATGTGAATTCGGTTCCTGAAAGGTCTGATTTTATGCCTAGAGCCCCATTTCCTCAGCTATTAGTACC
>NW_020630231.1:0-1415 GCF_003573695.1 Papaver somniferum
AGGCGTCTTTTCTTTTGTCATATGTTAGAGGGACTTTGCACACTACACATGAAATAGTGTGCCAAAGGAAAGTCTAAGATAGTTTTATACGCCATACTGGGAGAAAATTTTCTCTATTGTACTCCTCTAACTCACTTTGAATTGGAACTCCACACCGCACAAACTTTTGGTATTAAAATGAAAAAAGAACTGGTATTAATAGATTTTGTGCCCGTGATATGCAACGGGCGGGCCTGAAAACCATCGCTTCTCCCCGTCCTGATGCATGTTTAGGTTTTTGATTTGGTGAGCGAGTGCATGCTTAGGATTTTTAATTTGGTGTAGCTCGACTTCGCCTCATCCCGTTCCGTCCCAATGCATTCTTGGCTCGGCTTCGCCTCGCCCCGTCCTGATGCATGCCAGGTTGATTTAGTCTGTCATTTATATCAATCCTAACACACATCTAAACATTAACCTTCACGCAATCATTTGTCCACAACCTTAAATCCTTTAAGCCAACACCAAACTCTTCATCTAAACTAACACAACTCCTTGCTGTTTCAACTGCAACACCAATCTCATCACAGCAACACCATTAAAAGAGGGGTGTGATAACTAAAAGAGTCAAAAGACGACCATAAACATAATAATGCAGGAAAAATCAATGTTGATGCTGACCACACATTGTCTTTGTTAAACATTCTTGTTTAAAGGTCGGGGTTTTGTTTTCCTACTGTTCACCAATAAGACAGACAAATACTGGTGCTTCCACTGGATTCCTAATCTAAACTTTCTCTAGAACAAATAATTAAGACCAGTAACCTTAAAGGATAAATGCGACTCCCTTGGTGTAACCATTGGCCAAAAATGTGAATAGTATGAAATAGCTTAAAAGCGCATTAATAATTCTTTGTTCATCCAAAGATGTGTCAGGGAAGCATACTTCCTCGAGATTTTTCATTAACAACATTAATACCATATTTACAACACAAAACAACATAAGAGAGAATAACGTGATTTCTTATCACTGCCACATTCGACAACGATAAGCACCAAATGCCAAGTTGGAGAACTTGGACTTTCTAAATGGACATTTTGATTTGTGGATAAGTCTTCTGAGCACTGTAAATACAACAGGAAGGCCAAAGGAAAGATAAACTTCATTGGAAAATCCAGCTTCAAAATATATAGAATAAAACCTCCCTATCTCTCTCATTTGGGGATGATAAACACCAAATCCTCCTTCATGATTCGCCACTTCTGTTATACTAAATGAGTTACCAAAATTCATGCAAAGTTCTCCATCTATTTATTTAATAATCCATGTTTCGGGTACCTGGGGGTTGGTTCCACATTTGTTACACGATTAGTTAAGACCATTTTCAAGCAATCAAAAATGCAAAAACTGTTGGCTATGAACCAAAAAACTACAACAC
>NW_020630232.1:0-834 GCF_003573695.1 Papaver somniferum
TCAAGTACTTCAGCCTTGTCTCCTGATTCCCCCATCTCTCTATACCCTTCTTCCTCTCTATCTTTCTCTCTCTCTCAGTTTCTTAAACCCTTTCTCTGGTCTAAATTACTCTGTCTATCTTTTTTCTTTTCCTATGATTCTCTGTTTACAGAACCAACTAATGAAGAAGAAGATGGTAGGAGAAACCAGGTTATATATTTACACTGAGAATTTATAGTTAAAGGAAATGGAGGTGACGGTTACTCTTTAAGGAGCCGTAGATTTCTTGTATTTAAAACTGAATTACATATTTTTTATCGGCCGTTTTTACGGTCCGCGAATTATAACCCCAAAGGTGTCACTATCCATATACAAAAACTCCAACAAAACAAATTGTTCACAAAAACCCTATTTAATATAAACTGTCTATATTACCCTTCTAGTTTAAATCACCCCAACGAAAACAAAAATCAACCACACTTTAATTCTTATTATATTGCCACCCCCAACAAGAAATAAACAACCACCAATAAGCACCGCCGCCATCGATAACCACTGCCACCACTTCCGACCACCGCCGCCACCGCCGCCACCGCCACCACCTCCGACCACCGCCAACGCCACCTTCCACCACCGCCGCCACCGACCACCGCCGCCACCTCCGCCGCCGCCACCGACCACCACCGCTCCGCCGCCGCCGCCGACCACCACCTCCGTCACCACCGACCACCACCTCCTCCACCACTGACCACCACTGCCGCCACCACCACCGCTCCGCCACCGACCACCACCGCTCCGCCGCCGCCACCGATACTGCGTAATTGCACCATCACTTCCATCCACCCTACCATCCAG
>NW_020630232.1:845-1000 GCF_003573695.1 Papaver somniferum
CCGCCGCCGCCACCGATACTGCGCAATTGCACCACCACTGCCAGCCACCCTACCATCCAGCACCACCATTGTCGACCACCACCGCCACCACCTACCACCACCACCACCACCACCACCGATACTACGTAATTGCACCACCAATACCAGCCACCCTA
>NW_020630233.1:0-343 GCF_003573695.1 Papaver somniferum
AAAAAAACTCATGAACAGTCTAATTCATGAGATGGTCAGGCACAACCCTCGCATAACACCAGCAGAGATCATAGATTATCTTAAAGTTAGTGGTGGCATTGAAATCCAGTATCACCACGCATATCATGCAATTGAGTTGTCGCATAAACAGATTTTTGGTAATGATGTTAAGTCCAACACTGATCTTGCTTGGTGGGTGAATGTTGTTAGGGAAACAAACCTTGGGTCATTTATTGATTTCGATTTCAATGATGCTACAAAAAGATTCAATAGACTTTTTGTTTGCTTTGGAGCTTGTATAGAGGGATATAAACTATGTCGTCCCATGATTTTCTGTGACTGT
>NW_020630233.1:543-1000 GCF_003573695.1 Papaver somniferum
AAGAATGTACTGTTACATATAAATATGTTCCACTACAAGAATGTACTGTTACATATCAATATGTAATGGTAGATACTACTACATATTGATAAGTAACAGATAGATATTGATATGTAACAGATAGATAGTGGTATACAAGAATGTACTGTTACATATCAATATGTAATGGTAGATATCACTACATATTGATATGTCACAGATAGATATTAATATGATACTTACCTGTGTGTTTTCTTTTCCCTTTTTCTCTTGTATCTCTTTGACTTTTTCCTCCAAATTAGATTTAGCCCAATTTTTAACCTCAGAACGCGGAACTTCAACATCATGGAACTTCAATACTGAAGTTGTTGACAATTCAACCTCAGAGGTGGCATTAACATGAGTTTGATCTTTCGGTGTTGACAAACCAACTTCAGGAATGTTGACATTAGCATCTGTTTGATCTTCCGGAGAACCT
>NW_020630234.1:0-333 GCF_003573695.1 Papaver somniferum
ATCTTTTAATGTGGTTGTGATGAAATTAGGGAATTAGCGGGATATTCTTGCGATCAAGGTATCCTAGGGCTTTTAATAGATGCGAGATTAAAATATCAATTCTAGTCATTGATGAAAATACATGTTTGTGAATGATACTATCCCATGACCAATATCTTCTCCTTATTGATTATTCCAACTATTTGCTTTGCTTTACTTTATTTTATTTTATTTGCTAAAACAAAAATCCCCCTTGGTTATCTTAGAAACTGAAAATTACATAACAACAAAAGCCTCTCTGTGGATACGAACTCTTTCTTACCACGTACTTTATTTAAATTTAGTTAAGTGAGA
>NW_020630234.1:344-682 GCF_003573695.1 Papaver somniferum
TATTTTATTTGCTAAAACAAAAATCCCCCTTGGTTATCTTAGAAACTGAAAATTACATAACAACAAAAGCCTCTCTGTGGATACGAACTCTTTCTTACCACGTACTTTATTTAAATTTAGTTGAGTGAGAAAGTGAATTATTTTTGACGCATACGACAGCGATCAAATTTTGGCGCCGTTGCCGGGGAGGCATACGGCTTGTTATTAAGTTTTTAGTTTCTTATCATTACTTCCGCTTCCATATTTGCTTTTTGTTTCTTGTCTTGTTTCTCACTTGTTTGCGAGAATTGTTTTCAGGTACCTAATCCCTGGCTTCTAAAGATTTGAACTATCCAAGG
>NW_020630234.1:693-1000 GCF_003573695.1 Papaver somniferum
TACGACAGCGATCAAATTTTGGCGCCGTTGCCGGGGAGGCATACGGCTTGTTATTAAGTTTTTAGTTTCTTATCATTACTTCCGCTTCCATATTTGCTTTTTGTTTCTTGTCTTGTTTCTCAATTGTTTGCGAGAATTGTTTTCAGGTACCTAATCCCTGGCTTCTAAAGATTTGAACTATCCAAGGTATGAAATAGTTACTCGAAGAGGCACAATACTCCAGCCAAGTCAAGGTACAGCGGAAGAACAACAGTTAGAAGTGGAAGAAGAGTTACAACAAGAAGTTCTAGAACAAGAGGAACCGGTT
>NW_020630235.1:0-1000 GCF_003573695.1 Papaver somniferum
CTCTAAAGAAACATCAGTATACAGAAGAGAAGAAAAGGGAACGCTTCTTGTGATTGCAGTCTATGTAGATGATCTATTTTTGACTGGCAACTCCCTTAAGGTGATCAATGAGTTCAAGAGAGAAATGTCATCAAAGTTTGAGATGTCAGACCTCGGAAAACTCACTTATTACCTCGGCATAGAAGTCCATCAAGGAGTAGATTGGATTCAAATTAAACAAGAAGCTTATGCAAGGAGAATTCTAAAAGAAGCAGGACTTGAAACTTGTAATCCAACTAAGATACCAATGGAGTTTGGACTTAAAGTTTCAAAGGCACAAGAAGAAGCAGATATTGATCCAACAAGTTATAGAAGAAATGTTGGATGCCTTAGATACTTATTACACACAAGACCAGATTTGGCTTTCTCTGTGGGAGTAGCAAGCCGTTATATGCAGAGTCCACGCAAGTCTCATGGTGATGTAATAAAGCAGATATTGAGATATCTAAGAGGAACAATCAGCTATGGATTGAAGTATGGTCGAGGAGGATCAAAANNNNTTATATGCAGAGTCCACGCAAGTCTCATGGTGATGTAATAAAACAGATATTAAGATATCTAAGAGGAACAATCAGCTGTGGATTGAAGTATGGTCGAGGAGGATAAAAAGGAATTGTTGGGTATAGTGACAGCAGTCATAATATTGACCAAGATGATGGAAAAGGTACAACTGGTCATATATTTTATCTAGGAGAAGCACCTATTACATGGTGTTCACAGAAGCAAGACACTGTAGCCCTCTCATCCTGTGAAGCTGAGTTTATGGCCGCAAAAGAAGCAGCTAAACAATCAATATGGCTTCAAGAACTGTTGGGTGAAATCAAAGGAAGAGAACCTGAAAAAGTTCTCATCAAGATTGATAATAAGTCTGCAATTGCACTTACTAAAAATCCAGTGTTTCATGGGAAGACGAAACACATTCACAAAAGGTATCATTTCATACGAGAATGTATCGAGAAGG
>NW_020630236.1:0-360 GCF_003573695.1 Papaver somniferum
GGCTCTCAGCTGGATTAAGGAGCAACGCATCACTGAAGTGCACCTTATAGCTGATGCAGAGTTAGTTGTGAAGACTATCACATCTGATATTAGTTTAGTCAGATGGGAAAGTAAAAATCTTATTAGTAAGATCAAAACATTGATTTATTCTTTTAGTTTTTTGCAAGATATCTCATGTCAAAAGAGATCTAAATAATGTAGTTGATAGTATTTCAAAGAGAATGAGAAAAGACAAGCTTTGTGTTGAAGAGTTCATGGATTTTTCACCATGGATAAACTCTATACTTCTAAGGAAGCCTCTGCATGTTTCCTCTTAAATAAAACGTACAATCTTTATCCTTCCCCCCCCCCCCCCCCCCC
>NW_020630236.1:371-1000 GCF_003573695.1 Papaver somniferum
TGCTGGCTGTAGTTACTAGGACTTTCTACAAGTGGCTTCTTGAGTTTATCCAACGGAAGATGCTAGAGAAACTGTTGGGCCAGCAGCCTACTCACTTGCAACTTGCAAGGGATGTTGAGGCTTGAGGAGGTAGTATCAACTGCAACATCTAGTAGATACCCTGAGAAACAAGTTTTAGATTTCTGAAAAGTTTAGGAATTATTTACCTGGCGTCATTAGAGGATATCTGAAAGAATTAGGGGAGACACAAAAAGACAAAACAGGTCACCCAAGCGTAAAATTAAGTCATCCCTTATCGGTGATTTTTCTAAATGACAACTATACCCTCCATAATCGGTAGATAAACTACAATCGGTAGTTTAGTTTGATGTATTTTGGTTTGTGTTATGAAAATTACAATCGGTAGTTAAAATAGTAGTCTCGTGACGTTCATTATCTACCGATTGTGCTAGTAGTCCCAAATTCGAAATTTTCAAAAACCAATGGAATTTTGAGTTTCTCTATTTTCACAATCGGTAGACTCGTGATGTTTATTATCTACCGATTCTACAATCGGTAGTCTCGTGATGGTCATTATCTACCGATTGTGCTAGTAGTCCCAAATTAGAGATTTTTAAAAACCAATTGAA
>NW_020630237.1:0-599 GCF_003573695.1 Papaver somniferum
GTCGGGACTCATGCTTACTCTCAAGTCTCAACAGCACCTTGAGCAGTCCTGGAAGGTGTCGGCGCAAAGTCTTTGCAGAAAATTGTAAACCCATACATCTGCAGACTTCACCTTTGAGTCGGGACTTAAGCTCACTCTCAACAGAAGCATGAGCAGTAGTGGAAGGTGTCGACGCAAAGTCCTTGCAGAAAATGGTAAACTCATACCTCTGCAAGCTTCACTTTTGAGCGAGGACTTAAGTTCACTCTCAGCAGCAACAACATGAGCAGTCCTTGAAGGTATCGTGCAAAGTCCTTGCTGATAAAAAATAGAAACAGTACCCAGTATTAGTAAATTTAGTAACCAAAATAAACGACTAATCCACACTATAGAAGGTAAAAGAAGGAATAGAATTCCATGAGTTCAAGAATTGTATACCAAACTCTAACAGTTTCAAAGCCTTTCCATTTCTTTGTTCTGATAGAATATCAAGAGGGGGTATTTAACTTGTTTGTAATCCTACAAATTGAAGAAATTACATGTTAAAAGAAGCACAATAAGCAAAAATATTTTACCCATGCGAATAACATTTTTTAGAAGTATATATGGTGACAGAACAT
>NW_020630237.1:610-1000 GCF_003573695.1 Papaver somniferum
ATCTCCCATAAGCAAAAATATTTTACCCATGCGAATAACATTTTTTAGAAGTATATATGGTGACAGAACATCATCATAAGCTGATGACATCTTTTACATAGATCCAAAGAAATTGTTTGAAATTAGTTTTAACTGATTGAACAAAAATCTTTCCTCGTCATCAGAGTTGTACCTTAAACCCCAAATATATCGGCAACCAATCACCACAGCATTACCCCATCACGGAGCATTAACAGCATCACCCTTCCATGTTCTCCCTAACTCAAGCAACAGCTAAAACCCATCTTCTTCATCAGATTCCTGCCAAGCTCATCTCTTTTTTTGTTAAATAAGCATGTTTTTTTCTTAAAATAAAAGCCTTAATTCTAAGCTCTCTACACAGCTCAAACA
>NW_020630238.1:0-514 GCF_003573695.1 Papaver somniferum
GTGAGTTAGGATTTTATTTCTATTTTATTTTTGCTCGAGGACTAGCAAATAATAGGTTTGGGGCTATTTGATAGACACATTTTTGTGTCCGATTTGTCTCGATTCTATATATTGTTAGGGCTTATTTTTGTACTTATTATGGTGTTTTATTTATTTGTAGGTATTTTTGGCCAATAAACATTTTTGGAAAAAAATTGGCTCGAAAAGTTGTCGGAAAGCACCTGGAGGACACTTGCTATTCGGACCCCCCGGTTTGGATAAGGGGCACCCCAAAGACAGCTGTTATTCGCACCCTTACGATGGATAGGGGAAACCACCTTTCTTCCCAAACTCAAATTTCAAATTGGCGGGAAAATAGTGCAGACGTAGGCAGATTTAGGGTTGGAGTTTTGAGCAATTTCTATGGAGATTCAATGGCTTATTTTTGTTGGAATGGACCTGTTAGAGCCTGACAGGGTTGGTGTGTATGTTTGGATCGAGTATTTTGGGCTGGAAAACCGCGTTGGAGTGAAAC
>NW_020630238.1:525-1000 GCF_003573695.1 Papaver somniferum
GTAGTTCTTCGAAGGTTAACAGTCACCGATTGAAGCCCTTTTTAGAGCCTTTTCCTACATGTGAAGTTTATCACGGGATTTTGGTTGATATATGGAAACTATCAGGTAGATAAGGAAATAGGATTCTCTGTTGAAGTTAAGACTATCTTTGAGAGAGTCTGGGACGTTGGATTATACTTGGAAGACGCTTGAGAAGCAAAACATGGAGTGTTTGAAGCCGCGTATGAGGATATGGAAAGAATAGATAAAACCCGTAACTTTGGTAAAAAGAAGAAGGAGATTTCTTGGAGATTAAATCGACCCGTGGGCTATAAAAGGAGTTGGGATAACTCATAGAAGGGAGACGAAGCCTTTCAGAGAAGTTTAGAACACCACAGAGCTCTAGAGATCGAGTTACAGGAAAATACCTTATTCTGCTGCTGCTGCTGAAGAGGAAGAACACGAAGAACATTGACGCACAAGTATCTGTCGCAGA
>NW_020630239.1:0-232 GCF_003573695.1 Papaver somniferum
CTCTAAGTGATTGGTGGGGCTCACGATTCAAGTTGTTACCAATGCTAGGGTGAATTAGAGTGATTGAGATACAAAAAAAAAAGAGAGAAAAAAGAAAAAAAAAAAAGAGAAATTGAGACCAGACCATCAGACCAACTGGAATAAATTCAATAAAGTCGACCACTGGAACCCTTGTATATGCCAGTTGTGTTAACCTGGAGTTAGGATTATCGACCACTGGTACCCTTGTATA
>NW_020630239.1:243-588 GCF_003573695.1 Papaver somniferum
AGTGTGTTGATATTATTCAGACTAGTATCTCAGTCCATTAGGATAGGTTCATTTTGGCGGAGGCCTTCAGACAGATATGAGAAACACCGTTCACTTAGTAAACATCAAAACCATCTATGTTTTTCTCTATATCCATCTTCTTGATCTATCCATGTGATTAGTTTTGATTCCGGATATTGATGTCCATAGTGCGAATATCTGAGTAGAGCTCTGTCACTTCATATGAATTTTGGTATGCTTGAGTGCGAACTCGTGTACAACAATTGGAATTTCGCATCAGGGTACTTCCTCCTGTAGTCAATAAGTATGCCAACCAAGGAGATTCTTTAGTGCCTTCCAAGGTTC
>NW_020630239.1:610-1169 GCF_003573695.1 Papaver somniferum
CATCAGGGTACTTCCTCATGTAGTCAATAAGTATGCCAACCAAGGAGATTCTTTAGTGCCTTCCAAGGTTCTGCGTAGATAGCTAGGATCTGGAGTAAAGGTTTTGTGGGTATACCTCTGGTTATCCCTCCCGAGACTATAACTCGGCCACTAGGGACACCTAGGGGTTTAAAGGCTTATTGCATACGCTAAATGCAATCGACGATGCCTGCGACAGTGAGTTAGGATTTTATTTCTATTTTATTTTTGCTCAAGGACTAGCAAATAATAGGTTTGGGGCTATTTGATAGACACATTTTTGTGTCCGATTTGTCTCGATTCTATATATTGTTAGGGCTCATTTTTGTACTTATTATGGTGTTTTATTTATTTGTAGGTATTTTTGGCCAATAAACATTTTTGGAAAAAATTGGCTCGAAAAGTTGCCGGAAAGCACCCGGAGGACACTTGCTATTCGGACCCCCGGGACACCCCCAAGGCAGCTGTTATTCGCACCCCCACTCTGGATTGGGGGCGACCACCTTTCTTCCCAAACTCAAATTTCAAGTTGGCGGGAAAA
>NW_020630239.1:1180-2004 GCF_003573695.1 Papaver somniferum
GCAGCTGTTATTCGCACCCCCACTCTGGATAGGGGGCGACCACCTTTCTTCCCAAACTCAAATTTCAAATTGGCGGGAAAATAGTGCAGATGCAGGCAGATTTAGGGTTGGAGTTTTGAGCGATTTCTATGGAGATTCAATGGCTTATTTTCGTTGGAATGGACCTGTTAGAGCCTGACAGGGTTGGTGTGTATGTTTGGATCGAGTATTTTGGGCTGGACAACCGCGTTGGAGTGAAACAGAGGAGGTGCAAGTTTATCAAAGTTCTGTTGATGTCTAGGAGAAGATTTAGTCGAAGTTTGACGTGGATATTTGTTGGGATTCACCAGATTCATCAAAACAGGGATGGTAATCCCTGTAGATTCGAAAATAGAGGAGGAAATCATCGAGTTGTCTAAAACAGGGAGGTGAAGTTTTTCACAAGATTTTGGTTGATATATGGAAACTATCAGGTAGATAAGGAAATAAGATTCTCTATTGAAGTTAAGACTATCTTTGAGAGAGTCTGGGACATTGGATTATACTTGGAAGACGCGTGAGAAGCAAAACATGGAGTTTTTGAAGCCGCGTAAGAGGATATGGAAAGAATAGATAAAACCCGTAACTTTGGCAAAAAGAAAAAGGAGATTTCTTGGAGATTAAATCGACCTGTTGATGAGTCCTAAAAAGTGCATATTTCTATCCCTTTTTGTTGGCATTTAACTCATCCTTTGTGCATTAATTCTACATTTTATCCCATATTCTGTATTTTCATTGTTTTCAAGAATAAATATTTTTCTTACTTAATTTTATATTTTTAGGTAATAAATAAATTTTGGATGAAT
>NW_020630239.1:2204-2575 GCF_003573695.1 Papaver somniferum
TGTGCATCAAAATTAGATACTCCCGCTTTACACTACAGTACCTAACATCATCTAGCACCGTTGACTTTGTTGTATTTCACAATCCAACGGTCGAAGTGATTCATCTCTCATACCACCGTTAGATCTACCAACCATCTTCGTATCCAACGTCTTTCACACGCTGATCATCAGATTCTTTTGTTCCGCCTCACACCGAAAAGACCTAACCCTATACCCTAAAATCTATCGACTTCTCTTTCATTTCCTTCTTCTTCTTCTTCTTCTTCTCTTTCTCTCCACCTCCTCTCTGCAACACCCATTCCGCCACCATCACCTCCACCTGCTACTGCCACTGCCATCGCCACCACCTACACCAACTGCCACCAACTACC
>NW_020630239.1:2775-3001 GCF_003573695.1 Papaver somniferum
ATTTGATGGAATCTGAGCTTATATTTTGACCTAGAACTTTGTAGGTACGTTCTAAGCAAACCTTCACGAGACTTCACTCGTCCACTAGGGACAATTAGTGGTTTAAAAGGCTTAGTGCATATGCTAAATGCATTCGAAAGACCAGCGACAGTGGTATAGGTAGGATTTCCTTAGTTTTGTTTTACTTGAGGACAAGTAAAATTCAGGTTTGGGGGTATTTGATGAG
>NW_020630240.1:0-479 GCF_003573695.1 Papaver somniferum
GGCCGGCAAGGTGGGGCCAAGGCCAATGGCGCGGATGGCTTGGCATAGTGGGGCCAAGGGTTTGGTACGGAAGACTTGGCATGGTGGGGCCAAGGCCAGGTGCGGTAGGCTTGGAATGGTGGGGCCAAGGGTTTGGCATGCCATTGGCGCATGATGCGGCTAGCATGGTTGGGGCCAAGACAAGGTGCGGTTGGCTTGGCATGGTGGGGCCAAGGGCTTGGCATGCCATTGGCGCATGGTGCGGCTAGCATGGTTGGCATTCCTTGGCACGGTAGACGTGGCTGGCATGGTTTGCCATTGGCACAGTGGTGCGTCTGGCATGGTTGGCATGCCTTGGCGCGTAGATGTGGCTGGCATGGTTTTCCATTGGCACAGTGGTGCGGGTGGCATGGTTGGCTTGCCTTGGCGCGGAGATGTGGCTGGCATGGTTTTCCATTGGCACAGTGGTGCGGCTGGCATGGTTGGCATGCCTTGGCGCG
>NW_020630240.1:679-1000 GCF_003573695.1 Papaver somniferum
CCATTGGCATAGTGGTGCGGCTGGCATGGTTGGCATGCCTTGGCGCAGAGATGTGGCTGGCATGGTTTGCCATTGGCACAGTGGTGCGGCTGGCATGGTTGGCATGCCTTGGCGCGGAGATGTGGCTGACATGGTTTGCCATTGGTACAGTGGTGCGGCTAGCATGGTTGGCATGCCTTGGCGCGGTAGCATGAGAATTAGGGTTGGCATAAATGATGTTGGTCAATGTTAAGGGTTCTTCCGTGGAGCATGACACATAAAAAAAAGGTACCCTGGTAATTCTTACGTAGGCATGCTGATCGATCCAATAAATGTGCTAAT
>NW_020630241.1:0-595 GCF_003573695.1 Papaver somniferum
AAGCATAGATCAGCTGGTTGAAGCAGTAGAAGGATACGAAGAGCTGTCATTCATGGATGGATATTCTGGCTACAACCAAGTAGCCCTAGAAGAAGAAGATCAACTACACACAGCATTCTACACCCCACATGGCCTTTATTGCTACACTAGAATGCCCTTTGGACTTCGAAACGCAGGGGAAACATACCAAAGAATGGTCGATGCTATCTTCAGGCCATGGATTGGTAGTACCTTAGAAGTCTACGTTGATGACATGCTCGTCAAAAGTAAGCTGCGCAAAGATCACCATCAGGATCTGAGAGATATCTTCGAAGCAATGAGGAAACATCACATGAAAGTAAATCCAGAAAAATGCACTTTCGGTGTCACCTCAAGGAAATTCCTCGGATATCTGGTAAAAGAAAAGGCCATTGAGGTAGACCCAGTGAAGATTCAGTCCATAGTAGAGAAATGCCATTCCCGAAGAATTTAAAAGAAGTGCAGAAGCTCAATGGGTCCATAGCAGCCTTGGGCAGATTTATTGCCCGATCCTCGGACAAATGCAAACATTTTTTCAATATTCTCAAAAAAGGGAGTAAGTTTGAATGGACCGCAG
>NW_020630241.1:606-1000 GCF_003573695.1 Papaver somniferum
AAATGCAAACATTTTTTCAATATTCTCAAAAAAGGGAGTAAGTTTGAATGGACCGCAGAATATGAAGAAGCCTTCCAAAAAATAAAAGAACACCTGGCTTCAATTCCAATCCTGCAGAAGCCTGATCCTGATGAAGTTTTGGCATTGTACATAGCAGCGACAGAAGACGCAGTTAGCGCAGTATTGGTCAAAACCAATACGAAGATAGAACAGCCTATCTATTATGTCATTAAGACCCTCAATTCTGCGGAAAGGAACTACACGAAGATCGAACAACTTATCCCGGCATTGGTGTGGGATACTCAAAAGCTGAGAACCTATTTCCTAACTCACTACATCCGCGTCCCATGCAAAGCACCACTGGAAGCAGTCCTCAAAAGCGCGGGAAAAGTAG
>NW_020630242.1:0-1074 GCF_003573695.1 Papaver somniferum
CTTGTAGATTATACTAAATTCACAAAAGAATCAGGCCATTACCTTCATGATTATCTCAACATCATTGGCAATAAGAGGAGCCTTCAGTCAAGAACCACCATTCAGATTCTTGTACATGAATCCTACATCAAGATATACAAGAACACAAGCCTCAATAATCAACAATAACATCAAAACGAAAACCTACAGATCTAATAGATAATTTATCAAATAAGGTAATAAAAATTACTCACATCTCCTAAACTATTTTTTTGTATTCTTATGCAGATTCGAAACAACAATCCACGCCGCAAACTACACCAACAATCCAGCGACAAAAATCCCCAAAATCTTAAAACAAAAGACACGCTGAGAGACAAATGACATACCGAAGAAAATCTTGAGTATGTGTTGATCTAATAATAATCTCGATACCTATAGGATCAAATCTGACTTTAACAACAAACCAAAAATCAGATTTCAACTCATCATAAAAAAAATTAAAGAAACAAAAACAGAAATAGATGGAGTATTACAATAAATTAACCTTATGAATCAGAGAAAAATAGTTGTAATGAATAATTTTTTTGGAAAATAAATTTCATTGTAAGAACCCTAAATTTCTTCATGACTCAATTGAGAAGAATCTATACCCTAGTTTCTTCATGAATCAATTGAGAAGAATCTATAACCTAGTTTCTTCATGATTCAATTGAAAAGAATCTCTACCCTTAATGATTTTGAGTGAGAAAAAAATCGATAGAAAGATAGAGATTTCGATCAGCTGTGAAAGAAGTTGTGAGAGAAAACTAAAATGGTAAAGGAATAAAGAGAGATGTAGATGAGGTTTTGGAATCGATGGAATTTCTGGTTCGTGGTGTTTGGAGGATAACGAATTTTATTTTGCAGAGAAGTAAAGAGAGATAAAAGGCTCGTAAGGATAAGAAAGAGAGGGATTTTTCCTTTGGTAGGGAAGTGATAAAAATGAGAGAGAATTGTTACCATCCGGCCGTTCTTTTCAGGAGCAAATCGTGACCATCGAAAATATGGGGCCCATCAGATCTAAATCGGAGGCTGAGGGTCGTTACATCGGTA
>NW_020630243.1:0-273 GCF_003573695.1 Papaver somniferum
GGTAACCCAATCTCATGCAACACGGTAATATCTTTCCTTAACTCTTTTGCTTCAAATGGTAACAGTTTCTCCTTGTTCTTGCTTTTAATTTTTTCTTTAGAACATTGAGGACAATGTTAGATTTAAGTTTGGGGGTATGGGAGAAAATTTTTAGTTGCAGTATGAATAAATAAACTCCAGAACCTAGAAATTTATGCCTATTGAGGATTGCACTAACTAATCTAAGTGGATGGAAGCATTTTGGTTGTAGGAGTTGAGGAACCACTCTGATTA
>NW_020630243.1:473-742 GCF_003573695.1 Papaver somniferum
TATATGAATTTTAGTATGCTTGAGTGCAAACTCGTGTACAACAATTGGAATTTCGCATCAGGGTACTTCTTCTTGTAGTCAATAAGTATGCCAACCAAGGATATTCTTTAGTGCCTTCCAAGGTTCTGTGTAGATAGCTAAGGTCTGGAGTACAGGTTTTGTGGGTATATCTCTGCTAAGCCCTCAGGAGACAACACTCCGCCACTAGGGACACTTAGGGGTTTAAAGGCTTATTGCATACGCTAAATGCAATCGACGATGCCTGCGTC
>NW_020630243.1:753-1000 GCF_003573695.1 Papaver somniferum
TTATTGCATACGCTAAATGCAATCGACGATGCCTGCGACAGTGAGTTAGGATTTTATTTTCTATTTGATTTGCTCGAGGACTAGCAAATAATAAGTTTGGGGGTATTTGATAGACACATTTTTGTGTCTTATATTTATCTCAATTGTGTATATTGTTAGTGCCCATTGTTGTACTTATTTTGGTTTTTAATCTCTTTGTAGGTGTTTTTAGAATAATAAGGTTTTGCGGCAAAATTGGCTAAAAATA
>NW_020630244.1:0-170 GCF_003573695.1 Papaver somniferum
CTACACCACTAACCATTCCTGCACTATCACAAGTTCTGTCAAGTTTGTAGTTCTTTAATATACTAATTTTAAGACAACCCTTTATAAGAGTTGTGAAACAAAATATAATGTCCAAAAAAAATGCTCAGGTGACTAAGCCGCAAAATATTCTGAAGGAATCTTACTTGTAA
>NW_020630244.1:370-639 GCF_003573695.1 Papaver somniferum
AATGGATGGATTCGTCGTTCTTACCAAGTTTCTGACTTAGAGTAGCCCACTCGCGGCCAGGTTTCGATATCGGAGCCTGGTTTGCATCTAATATGCAGAAATAGGGTTTGTATAAGGTTTCTTAGAATATTTCGAAGGAATCTTACCTGTAAATGGATGGATTCGTCGTTCTTACCAAGTTTCTGACTTATAGTAGTCCACTCCCAGCCAGGTTTCGATCTCGGAGCCTGGTTTGCATACAATATGCAGAAATAGGGTTTGTTTAAGGT
>NW_020630244.1:730-1000 GCF_003573695.1 Papaver somniferum
GATGGATTCGTCGTTCTTACCAAGTTTTTGACTTAGTAGTCCACTCGCGGCCATGTTTCGATCTTGGAGCCTGGTTTGCATCCAATATGCATAAATAGGGTTTGTTTAAGGTTTCGTAGAATATTCCGAAGGAATCTTACCTGTAAATGGATGGATTCGTCGTTCTTACCAAGTTTCTGACTTAGAGTAGTCAACTCACGGCCAGGTTTCGATCTCGGAGCCTTGTATGCATACAATATGTAGAAATAGGGTTTGTTTAAGGTTTCGTAG
>NW_020630245.1:0-221 GCF_003573695.1 Papaver somniferum
CCCAAAAAAGAGCGGAAAACACCCCGACTGATAAAGGCGCCCAACTTTTGGATTAGGGGCACCCCCCTTCTTCACGTTTCAAAAAAACAAAATTGGCAGGAAAAATACATGCAAGAACTGGTGAAATTTCATTTCGATTTTTGATGGGCTTCTGAAGAGATTCAATCGCTGGAAATTGTTGGGTTAAGCCTGTTAAGGCTAAACAGGCCGAATACAAGTAA
>NW_020630245.1:232-554 GCF_003573695.1 Papaver somniferum
TACCCACGGACTCTACAAGACATAAGGGACCTGTTAGAAGCGATTAGACCCATCTAATTGGGCTGGATAAGTCAGAAAATCCACACAAAGTCAAGACAGTGCACACGGTCCCTGTTTAGGGTTTTGAATTGGTTTGAAAGATTTGGGAGAGATTCTTGCGTGGGATATACTTCAAAACAGTCGAGTTCAAGTCAGAGAAGATTTTGGGAGCAATAGAATAGCTAACAGACGCATACAAAGATCGACAGATGGAATTATTGTTCAAACTGCACGTGAAGAATAAGAGATTTATTCTCGAATATGATCGATTTTCTAGGGAATC
>NW_020630245.1:754-1000 GCF_003573695.1 Papaver somniferum
ATTTTTATTGAATAATTGTGATTCATTTTGATGGAGCATGCTTAGTTTAAGACTCTTGATGTTTCATGCTTGGTGTTTACATTTATTACTTCAAAAATCTACAAAAGGCATAATATTAGAATCACTCTAAAAGAAAAATTGCATGAATATTAATTATTAGAATTTATCAAATAATGGGTCAATGGTGGAATCCAAGTCTTGGTGTTTTTTCCTAAAGTTTTCAAACAAATTTATTTGCCTATTTAA
>NW_020630246.1:0-560 GCF_003573695.1 Papaver somniferum
TGTTCTTATTAATTGTTGATTACGATTATTTTGTAGACTTTTAATGGTCCATTTTTTGGAAGATAAAATTGTTTATCACCTGATGATTTTTCACGTTATTGTGTACATCTATCAATTGCATTATGAATCTCAATCCGTGGATGTTTTCTCGAACATTCATTATTGAAATTGAGAGGCAATTATAGAGAAAGTGAAAATCATAAAGTCTGATAAAGGTGGTGAATATTGTGAAAGGTATGACAAAACAGGATAATATCCTAAATCTTTTACGTAGTATCTCCAAAAGTTTGGATTTGTTGCTCAATACACAAGGCCAACTTATCCTTGGCATAATGGTGTATAACAAAAGGCAAAATCATACTTTTATGAAAATGGTTAGAAGCATGATGAGTTATGAATAATGACCACATATCAGTGAATGTATGTTCTTTCAACAACTGTGTAATTTAAATAGATTTCTGAGTAAAGCAGTTTCAAAGACACACTTTGGACTAGAATGGCTGGAAACCTAGTTTAAATCACCTTTAAGTTATGGTTGTTCAGTTGGAGGTGAGGGCTTA
>NW_020630246.1:571-1000 GCF_003573695.1 Papaver somniferum
GGACTAGAAAGGCTGGAAACCTAGTTTAAATCACCTTTAAGTTATGGTTGTTCAGTTGGAGGTGAGGGCTTACATTCCAAAGACTGAAAATTGGATTTGGAAACTATTATTGGTTCATTGGTTTTCCTAAATAATCCAAATGGTATTCTTTAACGTTCTAACCGTAGTATGAGACTTATTGAAACCGAAAATATAAATTCGTTAATGATGGCTTAATCAATGGGAGTACGTGGATATATATGTTCAAGAAATCATGATAATGATCCCTTTATTTAAGATTTCTACATATATTGTGAATCTTCTCATTATCAGAATGTTAGATAATGAAAGACCACAAATTACTGATCCAATATTCCATAATATAACTACTGCTAATAAAGAAATTTTTTGATAACAACATGAACCAGTATTAAGAAGGTCTCAATAGAG
>NW_020630247.1:0-480 GCF_003573695.1 Papaver somniferum
GTAATCGAGAAAATGGTTGCATAATGGATTATCCAACTACAAAAATGACTGCATTTTTTGTTAGCACTGAAATCAATCAAAAAATGATTGTATAACTTATTACACATCTACAAAAATGATGTCTACAGGACTTGTTATGGTCGATCAAATGACTAAATAACCATTATGCAACCACTTTTTTGTTAACACTAAAATAAAAAAAATAAAAAAAGGTCTTTTATGCATCCGATAAAATGGATGCATAACCTGCCATGTATCTGGAAAAAATGGTTGCATAACACATTATGCTTTATACATCAACTTTTTTGTGAGGAAAGAAATCAATTAGAAAATGGCTGCATAATATGTTACGCTGTTGAGAAAATGACCACATAATTCATTATGCGTCTATTTTTTTGTTGGAATGTTATTTTTCAGATATATACATCATTTTAGTAGTTGCATAACCAAATTCATGGGTGCATGAACTAAAATATGGCT
>NW_020630247.1:491-1000 GCF_003573695.1 Papaver somniferum
GTTATTTTCAGACATATACATCATTTTAGTAGTTGCATAACCAAATTCATGGGTGTATGAACTAAAATATGGCTAAATAATTATGAATCCTTTGTTGTGGCTTCATAATTCGTTATACAATCCTTTTTCTTTTCTTTTTTTAAATGTTACTTTTTAAGTGTGTACATCGCTTTGGTGGTTTCATAACCAAATTAATGGATGATGAACCAAAATATGGTTTCATATTGTGTTATGCATCCTTTGTGGTAGCTGTATAATGTGTTATGCATCCTTTGTGGTGGCTACATGATGGTTATGTATCATGTCTAAAGAATAATTACCTCTGATTTTTGGTAAATTTGATATTGTTGTTTGTACTCGTTGTGTAGATCTCTTTAAAAGCTTTCGAACGAGATAAAATTTGTAAATTTCCGAGGCACGATTTTTTGGATATGCTATATTCAAATTTCATTTACGATTATACCCCTGAGAAATAGGATGCATAAAACAATTTAATTAGAAGAGTTATA
>NW_020630248.1:0-368 GCF_003573695.1 Papaver somniferum
AGAGCATACTTGGACCTAGTTTTTTGATGTTCTATGCTTCGGATTTACACTTGTTATTTTGAGAATCTACTTGTTGCAATAGTTAGAATCAACTTGAACGAGAAAATTGCATAAATATAATTATTGGGATTAAATCACTTTGAACTTGGAAAATAGTGGAATCTTAGCCTCAGTGTTCTTTTAATATTGATATCATCTTTGGTTGAGTTTGTGACAATTTTTAGTTTGTTTTCTATTTTAGTTTTAGAATTTAAGTCTATATTTTATCCTTCCCAAGTCTGAGAATCGAACCACTTTTACCACTATCTATAAACCACATTAATTTTTGGCGCCGCCGACGCGAATTTGCTTTTAGTGTTTTAGACTTA
>NW_020630248.1:379-1000 GCF_003573695.1 Papaver somniferum
CACATCAATTTTTGGCGCCGCCGACGCGGATTTGCTTTTAGGGTTTTAGACTTATTTTTTCTTTTATTTTTTAGGTTTTTATTATTTTTGTTCTTTTTTACGTTTTTGGGTATTTATCTTTTGTCTACAGGTTTTGGATCATAAAGAGAATTGAGCCAAGGAGTTTGGTGATTTCATAAAGACTGGATCTTAAAGCATAAAGACTTGGAGCGAAAGATTAAATCGAAAAGAACGGAAAAGAAGACAATTTCTTTTTAGATATTTTTTTTTAGGGTTTTGTTTATTTTTTTTATTAAAAAAAAAAGAGATAACTGTATTAGGGTTTGTTATCTTTGTAATTTTTCTTTTCTTTTTGGACACTTTGGACATTGAACTTTGGGACATTATTATTTTTAAACCTTAGAAGGGTTGGTTTAAATACAAATTGTGTGCAGGGAAGTACGGTGATTACGATATCGCCTCGGCCCCTCGGGTTCGTACATGACATAGGAGTCGTGGCCCGAGTCGACTTCAGCGGTTCTTCGCCCGTCTGGTACGGGAGGTAAGTTTTTCGAAACACCCGCGAATCCCCTGTCAGCGGGTTTACTGTATTCCTTCGTTTGCATATATGCTGAGGACTTG
>NW_020630249.1:0-128 GCF_003573695.1 Papaver somniferum
CCTCAACTTCTTTCACCGGTGGGTATAAAGTCAGTGCTTATTTGGATCCTTTGGATGAAAAGCATGGGAAACTTAAAATTCTTTATCTCGACCTATTTGCATCTATACACCATAAAATCATTCAGGTA
>NW_020630249.1:139-499 GCF_003573695.1 Papaver somniferum
TTTGGATGAAAAGCATGGGAAACTTAAAATTCTTTATCTCGACCTATTTGCATCTATACACCATAAAATCATTCAGGTATCTCAAACATGTTTCACTGCTCTTTTCGATAACCTCGAGATGGATGTAGCCGTAAAAGGTGAAGCTAATTTCAATACTTACAGTGATGACATGGCTTTCAATTTACTTCTTCGTGTTTTCTTCGATATCGACCCTACAAATCTTGGTAACAAAGGTCCGGCAATGATGAGAAAATGGTTGACTATACAATTTCATACGATATTGACTCTGGGGTTACCCAAGTGGTTGAGTTGGGTTGAAGATGCTCTCTTCCATAGCTTTCCATGTCCCTCATTTCTTGT
>NW_020630249.1:699-1000 GCF_003573695.1 Papaver somniferum
GGAAACTTGTCATAATCTTGTTTTTATGTCCGGTGCCAATGCTTACGCTGGTTTGAGACCCCTTTTTCGTGCTGTGATGAAGTGGTTATATCTAGGAGGGGAGAAATTACACAAAGATCTTTTTGACGAAATTAGAGCGGTTGTTAAATCCGAAGGCGGAGTTGTAACTATATCTGCACTTGAGAAAATGCCGCTTACCAAATCAGTGGTATTCGAAATTCTTAGGATGGAACCGTCTGCTCCGCATCAGTACACAAGAGCCAGAGAAGATATGGTAATAAGTAGTCACGCTGCCAGTTAT
>NW_020630250.1:0-407 GCF_003573695.1 Papaver somniferum
CCACATTTGTTATCCCCAACAAAGAAGGAGTCGACTTTCAGCGATATAATGGAAACATTTAAGAAGGTGAACATCAACATTCCATTATTAGAAGCAATTAGGCAGATACCCGCTTATGCCAAGTTCCTTAAAGATCTTTGTACACGAAAGCGTAAGCTGAATGTCCATAAGTTCAATTCTTAGCTAGTCAAGTAAGTTCAATTCTTCGTAACCAAACACCCCCTAAGTATAAGTACCCTGGATGCCCCACCATATCTTGTGTGATTGGTAATCATGTAGTTGATAAGGCATTTCTTGACTTAAGAGCTAGTGTTAACTTGCTCCCATACCATGTGTATACCCATCTAGGACTTGGTAAGTTGAAACCGACCAAAATAACACTTCAATTAGCTGATAGGTCTGTCAAA
>NW_020630250.1:418-1000 GCF_003573695.1 Papaver somniferum
CTAGGACTTGGTAAGTTGAAACCGACCAAAATGACACTTCAATTAGCTGATAGGTCTGTCAAAGTGCCTCGTGGTGTCATAGAAGATGTTCTTATTGAGGTTGATAGGTTCATATACCCAGTGGATTTTGTTGTTCTATATACCCAGCCTGTTCAGGACCCAAGTGCTCAAATACTGATGATTTTAGGTCGCCCATTCTTAGCCACATCTAATGCTGTCATCAATTGTAGAACCGACTTATGAACATATCTTTTGGTAATATGACTACTGAGCTAAATGTCTTTAATGTCATTAAGTCTTCTGAGATAGATGATTTAGAAGTGGTGAATATGATTAGCACTCTAGTTCCTGATCCTTTAGCCTGCACTATGTTTGATAATCCATTATTTGATGAACCTTTCAGTGCTTCGGAGGATGTAACCATGGCGAACACCTTAGTTGATGAGCATATGCTAGAGATTTATTTGATAATCCAGTATATGAGGATGTTGTTCGTCTAGATGAACAGTCCCCAAAAGAAGCTAGTATTTGTGCTGACTTTATGGAACCTAGAACCCATCCCATAGATTTTAGTCCATTTGA
>NW_020630251.1:0-395 GCF_003573695.1 Papaver somniferum
CTAATTGATTGCACCGAGACGATCTCGTCCGTCATCGTAAGGTTTCCAACGAGCCGTCATTTGCTCGGGTCAGAATTGCCGCGCAGATCTGATTATCGTTTGGTTGATCGAGTCATTGGATTGGAGATACGTCAAGCAATAGAGTTGGTGGAATGATTTCAGCAATCGATCATACCAGCACTAATACACCAGAATCCATCAGAATTCTGCTCTGCAGTAGTGTGCTTGAGAGAGAGTAGTACTAAGATTGGTGACCTCTTGGGAAGTCCTCGTGTTGATTGCCTTTTTTGTTTTTGTTTTTTTGTTTTTGCCTTTTTTCTTATGATGATCACTGACTACTTAGGGTAGGGATTAAGTGAGGTGCGAGAAAATATCATTTTTGTGGCGTGATGTAC
>NW_020630251.1:595-1000 GCF_003573695.1 Papaver somniferum
TGAAAATCTGAACAAAAAGACCATTTAATAGATTATTTATATGTTTTTCTCGTTATTGATACATAAAACAATAAATCAACCAAAACGTTTGGTCGGTAGCCTAGCAACAAGATGAGCTCCAACCCTTCTTTGAATAGATACACCTAGTCTATGGAATATAGAACTACCAAAGGCACTATTAGCATCATTGCTAACTAAGCAATTCTTCAAGCACTTGAAAAAACACATAGTATCTTGACCAAGCTTTCCTAAAGTAGAAAAATCTAAATTTAGCAATTCTTCAAGCGTTTGAAAAAACACATAGTATCTTGACCAAGCTTTCCTAAAGTAGAAAAATCTAAATCTAAACTATCAAACCGCACCGAGACGACCATTTTAAGTGATTATTTTTATGTTTTCTCATTA
>NW_020630252.1:0-365 GCF_003573695.1 Papaver somniferum
TTTGGGCTTTGCAATTCCCCTGCAACATTTCAACGTTGCATGATGAGCATATTTTCTGACATGGTAGAACGGTTCTTAGATGTCTTTATGGATGACTTTTCAGTGTTTGGTTCGTCTTTTGATGAGTGCTTGCATCATTAGTCATTAGTTTTGACTAGGTGTAAGGAGAAGAATTTAGTGCTTAATTGGGAGAAATGTCACTTCATGGTTCGTTCAGGAATTGTTTTAGGGAATATCGTATCTTCTAAGGGTATAGAGGTAGATAAAGCCAAAGTTGACCTTATTAAGACTTTACAGGTCCCAAAAACCGTAAGAGATATTAGGTCATTCTTAGGGCATGCAGGTTTTTATCGTCGATTCATTAA
>NW_020630252.1:376-945 GCF_003573695.1 Papaver somniferum
CAAAAACCGTAAGAGATATTAGGTCATTCTTAGGGCACGCAGGTTTTTATCGCCGATTCATCAAAGATTTTAGATTAATTTCTAGACCTCTTTGCAATTTGCTTGCAAAAGATGTTAAGTTTATCTTTGATGATGCTTGTTTAGAGGCTTTTGAGAAGCTTAAGAATTTACTCACTACTGCCCCTATAGTCCAGGCACCCAACTGGAACCTACCCTTTGAGATCATGTGTGATGCTTCAGATTATGCTATTGGTGTTGTGCTAGGTCAGCGAGAAAACAAATTACTTCATGTGATTTACTATGCTAGCAAAACTCTGAACGAGGCCCAGTTGAACTATACCACTACAGAGAAGGAACTTCTAGCCATCGTGTTTGCTCTAGACAAGTTTAGACCCTATCTTTTAGGTTCGAAGATCGTAATCTATACTGATCATGCTGCTTTAAAATACCTTTTGTCTAAGAAGGATACCAAACCTAGATTGATTAGGTGGATCCTATTGTTGCAAGAATTTTCCCCAGACATTAGAGACAAAAAGGGCGCAGAAAATGTAGTAGCAGACCACTTGTCT
>NW_020630253.1:0-604 GCF_003573695.1 Papaver somniferum
TTTTGAAAGTTAGACATCGTACTAGGTACTTTCCTTGTAACCAAATAGTTTACTATATCAGCATACCAAGGTGTTGATTCTTCAATTGAGAAAAGTTGTTCGTCTGGAAAACGATCTTGTAAAGGAAGTGCTTCTTCGGAAACAACAAGTCTACTAAGATGATCGGAAACTGTATTCTCAACACCTTTATTATCTATGATTTCCATATTGAATTCTTGCAGCAAAAGAATCCAACGTATGAGTCTTGGCTTGGCCTCCTTCTTTTTTAATAGGTACCGTACTGCTGCATGATCAGAATATACAATCACATTGGTACCCACCAAATAAGCTCTAAAATTTTCTAATGCAAATACTATAGCCAACAACTCCTTCTCAGTAGTAGAATAGTTGATTTGAGCATCGTTTAGGGTCCTTGATGAATAATAAATCATATGTGACCTCTTGTCTATTTTCTGACCCAAAACAGCTCCGACTGCATAATCACTTGCATCACACATTAACTCGAACGACAAACTCCAGTCAGGTGACTTAATAATTGGTGCAGTAGTCAACAATTCCTTCAATTTATTAAAGGCATCCTTGCACTCCTGGTTGAAGTTAAAGG
>NW_020630254.1:0-479 GCF_003573695.1 Papaver somniferum
TCTCTGAGTATGGGTCAAACTTCTGATGGTTCTCAAACCTAGCATTGTTATAGACAGCATGGGCTTGTTCTTCACTAACTTGACCATCCCAAAACGAGCTATTGGGTTCTACTCCACAACTAGAGACTTGAGAGGCTCTAATCCTATCATCAGTTTCAACAAGAGACCTATGTTTAGGCTGATTCAATTCCAAAGCTTCTAACCTTCTAGATAAAGCAACAAACTTAGCATCTGACCCGAAGCTTGTATCTACCACATTGGTGCTACTTCTATTGACCAAGAGTCATTTAGGGGGTTCAACACAAGACTCCCACTGTTGGAATTTCTCAGCAACAACTCCTAAGAAGGTAAAGGCATCCTCAACACTTTTACTAGTGAACTCACCAGCGCACATAGACTCGACCATGGCTTTGGTCGAATAGTCTAAACCATCATAAATAATTTCTACAAGTTTCATCTTATCAAATCCATGGTGAGGA
>NW_020630254.1:490-1000 GCF_003573695.1 Papaver somniferum
TAAACCATCATAAATAATTTCTACTAGTTTCATCTTATCAAATCCATGGTGAGGGCACTGGGATAGGAGATCATTAAATTTCTCTAAAAACCTATAAAGAGACTCTCCCTCTTGTTGCACACTGGAACTAATTTTCTGCCTAACAGCTGCAGTTTTATGCTTAGGGTAGAATTTCATATAGAAAGCAGCAACAAGTTCCTGCCATGTTTCAATGGATTCAGATGGTAGGTTGTTCAGCCAGGTCTTAGCTTTATCTCTTAAGGAAAATGGAAAAATCTTAAGTTTCAAAACTTCATCAGTAAGGACGTTTATTCTAATTGTCCCACAAATTTCCTCAAAGTCCCTAATATGAAAATAAGGGTTCTCATCATCCTTTCCCAAGAATATAGGGATCATCTGAAGAATACTAGGTTTTATCTCGAAATTAGCCGTAGTGGCTGGAAATTTAATGCACGAAGCTCGGTTGGTCCTAGTTGGGAACAAGTAATCTTTCAAAGTTGCCATCGCTGG
>NW_020630255.1:0-480 GCF_003573695.1 Papaver somniferum
TATTTTCGTCCTTACTGATTAGAATACTACTTATGAAATTTCGTAGCATTTGGTAATAAAAACCATGCCGACTACAACAGTCGTCAGGGTTGGAACATCGTCAACCTTGCCGATACTGGGCAGCAAAAGGTTAAAAAAACAACAAAATCCATCATTTTCATGGAAAAATCAGAATCTTCACCACGTAAGTTTTGTACCTGATTATTTGCAGCTCCCTTTTCTTCTTCTAGGTCATTAGATTTTTACGTTTGGTTCAAGACATTCATCACTTTCATATCCATCTTGAGTTTGAGGAAAATAAAAGTGAGGATCATGCATATAATGCATTTGATCATGATTTGGTAGATCATCATACAAATATTCATCTGGAAAAGGAAAATTAGAAGAATTCTCCACTTCAAAATCAGGATTAGAATCACTTATCTCACTCATCTCACAAAAATCACAAAACCCTAACCCCACCCCACCCCAAACTTCTTC
>NW_020630255.1:491-1000 GCF_003573695.1 Papaver somniferum
TTAGCCATTTAAAAAAATAAATGGTTAAGGGATGTTCTATTTTACTTCATAATGTCCGGGGTTTTATCTCATTAAGTATACCCCAATTAATTTGGGTATACCCCAATTTGTCCAGGCTGTTTCATTAATATTTATCGGATTAGTTTTAATTTTTAAATTATAATCTTAATTTTAAATTATAAAAAGCATGTGCATTCAATAACATCCCCTTCCTCTTGATCACAGTATGACTACTCAGTACAACGCAATATTAATTTTATTAAAATTGTGTACTTACATCCTCTTCCTTCCTATAACTACTTTATTAAGAAAAGACGGACTTCGGAAAAACAAAAGCCTTGCGAAAGCTCTTGTTTTCGATTTGTGGAAACTACAGGGAGACCCATTCTCCCAGATTTTTCCACTGTCAAACCCACGGACAAAGTTCAGGCGCGCACCCATTTTTCCGTCAAAAATTCGTAGCAGATCCATAATTTATGAAATTCTGCTTCTCAGTTTTTAAAAGGCCA
>NW_020630256.1:0-531 GCF_003573695.1 Papaver somniferum
TCAGGAAAACGTGTGTGAAGATAATCTTGCAAAATGGTTGAGGCACATATGTCAAGTCCGAAGTGAGGGACCTTTCTAAGAGTTAAAGCACATGGAGAATGATAGTCACCCCCAAACTTAGAGTTTTCAGTGTCTCTAGTTAGATTAGTCACAATCTCCCTAATTTCTAGGTCATCAGATTCCTGAAAATGGGCAATTGATTCTTCTAAGTCAGGTTCATCCTCATTAATCTCTACGATTTCATCTAATACTATTGTTTCTAAATCGTACGACACTAAAACAGTATTCTCAGGATAAAACCGTTCCTCGAAACCATCATCGATTACAGTTTCTAAATCGTTCGACTCGAAAACAGTAGTCTCAAGATAAACCGGTTCCTCTAAACCTTTATCGGATTCGTAAACAGGACATACTACATCGTCTAAAACGGTGGAATCCCTAATCAAATCCTCGTCCTTTTGAATAGGTGAATAATCATAATAATTATTTGGATTTGAACTAGAAATAATATAATCATTATAAAGCTCAATT
>NW_020630256.1:542-890 GCF_003573695.1 Papaver somniferum
TTGAATAGGTGAATAATCATTAAAATTATCGGGATCTGAACCAGAAATAACACTATCATCATAAAGTTCATTTGGAGTAACAAATTCCTGATCACTATGCCTACATATTTCAAATTCTTCATCAACACTATCCTCGTCATAATCATCATAATAGCATGAACATGGTTGAACCTTATCTAAAGTAGTGTTACCAATTCTAACCTCGGCATCTTGATTATGCAAATAACTATCCTCATTTTCAAGGGTACTATTGGAAACACTATATTGGAAATTAAGACTATCTTGAGCAGTTCTGTTCTGGGCCTCTAACAACATTTTCTGAGTCGACTCACATGACTTCCTTATGGT
>NW_020630257.1:0-284 GCF_003573695.1 Papaver somniferum
CTGAAATCAGTTGGAAGAATCCTGACTTTGTTGATGAAGATGTCCCACGGTAGTTAGACATAAATATATATGTAACTTCCTTTGATATCTTTTTATTGAACTTCCTTTTCTCTTTTTGGTATGTACATACGATGTGTATTCCATGGATCAGGACCTTATTTATGTTTTGTTTATATATTTGGAATATCTTTACTAAGATTGCTTTTCAATTTGTATAAAAAATGGCAGTACATATTGATATGTATCACTTTGACAGTTGGTTATGTAATATCAATAAGTAGTAC
>NW_020630257.1:484-874 GCF_003573695.1 Papaver somniferum
ATAATATATCTTAATTTAGTTATTGACAAATAAAAAAGAAGGAAGACGGGAAGAAAAAAGTCGAGTAGCATCAGCTGTTGTTGGGGGTGGAGAAGGGAGGCGGCTGAGAGAAGGAGAAAGATAAAGAGGGATAGTATCATAATGAAATATTAGATTTAGGGTTTGTATTTATCCTCTAAATTAATGGGTAGAATCTAATACTTTTAAATCGACGGTAGAAACTAAGTTTAAAAATTAATCGGTTCCCCAATGGTTTTTGGTTCGGTTTTCAGGTCAAACCAAAACCAAACCAGTAATGTCGGTTTTTCAACTTTTTTTACCAAACCAATCCAAATCTAAATGGTTTGGTTCGGTTTCTTGCTTATTGGTCTGGTTCGGTCGGTTTCCAAC
>NW_020630257.1:885-1000 GCF_003573695.1 Papaver somniferum
CAAATCTAAATGGTTTGGTTCGGTTTCTTGCTTATTGGTCTGGTTCGGTCGGTTTCCAACGGTTAATCGATACCATGTTCAGCCCTATATACACATGTACCGAAAGAAAAGATAA
>NW_020630258.1:0-398 GCF_003573695.1 Papaver somniferum
TATGGACGAAAGAACTGCAACAACAACTGAATCTGTAGAAGATATCCTCAATAGATTAACTCAAAACTTAGATCCTACACTAAGGGAACTTTCTTTGGAAGAGACCCTTGAGAGGATAGCTGAGTCGACACGTAGACTTGAGTTAGAGACGAACGAAAGTATTGCTTGAAATAACTTGGATTGCCAATATAGTGTATCCAATAATACCCTTGAGAATGAAGATAGTTTTTCACATAATCAAGATAATGAGGTTATAATTGGTAACACTACTTATTTCGATAAGGTTCAATCATCTTCGTACTACTATGATGATGAGGATAGCAGTAATGAAGAATCTGAAATATGTAGGCATAGTGATCAGGAGTCTAGTAATCCAATTGAGCTGTATAGTGATTATA
>NW_020630258.1:598-1000 GCF_003573695.1 Papaver somniferum
TAACTCTTAAAAAGGTCCCTCACTTGGGACTTGACATCAATGCCTCGACCATTCTAAAAGATTATCTTCATACACGTTTTCCTAAATCTAATAGTGTCCATAAGGAAATTCAGTTGTTAGAAACCCATCCTCTGGTTGATGTGGTTTACCCAGGCTATGATTCAAAGATCGATTTTTTTTTTCCCACCAAAAACTTTTCTACCAATTGTGGGAACATATGAGTTTAAAATGTGTCAATTTTTAAGTTTTGAGACTAAACCTAATTATTTTAGGAGATTAGGGTCGACACATCTGTTTAAGGAAAACTATCACTCTCTGGCTTGTGGCAGTCTCCTTTTGTCAGCTCTTTTTGGTTTTGAAGACCCACAGTTATTCCGATTACTGTTATACGGTTCGAGTTGA
>NW_020630259.1:0-1000 GCF_003573695.1 Papaver somniferum
CCGAACTCTTTTGGCTAAGTTCGGTTATTTTGGAACTCAACATAGTGGCCACAACAACACAGCTCGGTTAAACTGGATTTATTTTTTCGGTTATAAGGGTGGAGTTCGGTTACTTGGTAGTGTTAAATTTTTTTGCGAAACAACCGAACAGAGAGTTCGATGACTTAGTTTTAAATCTAATAGAACCGAACTATTCTTCGTGTTCTTCATTTTCAAGAAGTTCGGTTAGTAAATTTTTTTTTTTTGGAAAATCGGCCTAATCGAACATGGCTCTGTAACTCCTATTAAAACCCTATTTTGATGATTTCTATTTGATTGAAGCAATCAAAATCAAATTAAAGTGAAGGGTTTGTTGGAAAATAAACGAACTTAATTGTGATTGCATTGATGTTGTTACATTTCTTAAATAGGCGGCGGTGGTGGTGGCGGTGGGAGGAGGTGGTGGTGGTAATCGGTGGTTGGTGGTGGTGATAATCGGAGGTGGTGGTGGTGGTGGTAATCGGCGGTGGTGGTGGTAATCGGTGGTTGGTGGTGGTGATAATCAGAGGTGGTGGTAATCGGCGGTGATGGGCGGTGTTGGTGGTGGTGGTAATCGGTGGTTGGTGGTGGTGGTAATCGGCGGTGGTGGGCGGAGGATGTGGTGGTGGTTATATATATAGGTGGTTATTAGGTTGGTTTTAAATTAAATTAGGTTAAGGGTAGGTTAGTCATTTCAATGTTTTAGGACACCCCTTATCACTATAAGGAAGATGGCCTAATAAAACCATGGTCCCCTCAAAAAAAAACTATGATCCCAAAAAACGGTTCTTGTTTAAAAGGACGGTACGTCCAGAATTTTTGTTTTTTAAGTCCAGCTCCGTGTAAAAGCACAAAAAAAATATGTAAACGTTTTAAGATGCGATAAAATGCACTAGTTTTGAAGATTAATAAGTATCGGATGTCAAATTCCTAAGGGAGCTCTCTTTTTGGTTCTATCGCCTTCTCCAGATTTCGTATTTCC
>NW_020630260.1:0-253 GCF_003573695.1 Papaver somniferum
ACAGCGTTAAATCGCTTCACTGCCTGCACATGAAAGTGGAAACAAAGAACTGTCTTTGTTTGTTCAAGAAGGTGAAGCCCACTAGTGGGTGAATACTTTGTGGACGATGCATCCATTTATTCATCACATGTCTGTGCGGCTGTATGGCAGAGATGGTTTGCCGGTGGAGGACGATGCTGAGGACTGAATACGGCAGCGACAAGCCATGATAACTGGTGGCTGAACTTGGAATAAAATTTGGTCGAAATGGAGG
>NW_020630260.1:453-759 GCF_003573695.1 Papaver somniferum
ACTGATGATGCTCGGAGATTCGTGATGAGTCTGCAGCAACGAATACTTGTTGGTGCCGGTTTGCTGTGGTTTGATCGACAGAGAGCTTGAAAATTGGAAGCAACAGGCTGGCAGATGTAAAAAAATCAGACGTACAGAAGATGGAGTTGGAGATGTGAACGGACATAATGGAACTGGTGAGGTGTAGCCGATTTTGGAAAGAAGGTAGATTTGAAGTCCGCTGGAGTATTGGGCTGGGCCTTGGCAGCTGTCGCTAGGTATGGATGAAACTTATTCGTAGCATCACTATATATCAACTGAAAAGAA
>NW_020630260.1:770-901 GCF_003573695.1 Papaver somniferum
TGAAACTTATTCGTAGCATCACTATATATCAACTGAAAAGAAAAAAAAGAAGGAAAGAAAAAACGGACAGGAGGAGGCGTGGCTACAGGTAGTTGAAGAGAGCCACTGAGGAGATTAGGGTTTGAGGCTTA
>NW_020630261.1:0-146 GCF_003573695.1 Papaver somniferum
GCTGCTGAACTGAACTGCTGCTAGTGCTGCTTCTGTTGCTGGAGTTGTGTTGTATTTTTGTTGTTGCTGTTGCTGTACTGAGTTGCTGCTGCTCCTGCTGTTGCTAGAGCTGGTGAACCAAGCCTGATGCTGCCAAGCCAAAGCAA
>NW_020630261.1:157-557 GCF_003573695.1 Papaver somniferum
CTGCTGCTGTTGCTGGAGCTGGTGAACCAAGCCTGCTGCTGCCAAGCCAAAGCAACTGGGTTTAGCCACCTGCTGCTGCTGGGCTCTGCCTTCTACTGGTGGGCTTGTACTTCTCTGAACTGGGCTTCACCAACTTCAACTGAACTGGGCTTGCCAAGTGCTGCTGGGCTCTGTCTTCTTTTGTTGTTGGGCTCGTCGTCTTCTGTGAGCTGGGCTTCGTTGCTGCTGTTGCTGGGCTTCGTTGCTGCTGCTGCTGGTCTCTGTTCCACCTGTTGTTGTTGGGCTTGAGCGCGAAGCTGCTAAGGACGATCCTAAAGCCCAACTGGGTTGTGCAACTAAAAGGGGACCAAAAGCCTATTTTTGGGCTTCCCTCCAAAAATCAAGTAAGCCTAACCCATGA
>NW_020630261.1:757-1000 GCF_003573695.1 Papaver somniferum
TTTCCTCAAAGATTGATCTATCAACAGAAAAGTACCCATTATAATGAGATGTTAGATCTGTTCAAGAGAGTCAACATCAACATTCCTTTTCTTGAAGCAATCAAGCAAATCCCTGCATATGACAAATTCCTCAAAGACTTGTGCACTCAAAAGCGCAAGCTTAATGTGCACAAACGTGCTTTATTAGCTGAACAGGTGAGTTCCATCATTCTGAACAAAACTCCACCCAAGTTTAGGGATCCA
>NW_020630262.1:0-376 GCF_003573695.1 Papaver somniferum
AACTAGGTTAATATGAAATGCTCATATGGAACCAACATACACGTACACGTTTGGGCATGGTTTTCACAAACCCAGTAAATGTCTACCCAAGTGTGTGTGACAAGCTAAGTTTTCGATCTAACGGTTGAGAAATATTAGCTTGAATCTAAATCAGGTTTTCATCTAACGGTGAATATGGATTGCTTTGTAACTAAGGCAAAACCATGATTTGAAGACTATGTATAGGAGACATCTAACATTGGGCAAAACTAATCCCCAATGCTAGACCGATACTACTTTACCTTTGGTTTTCTTCTCTAAAACCAGGTTAACGACTTAAAGACTTCATTGGGATTGTGAAGCCAGACCGATACTACTTTTATCTTAGTTGTGTGAT
>NW_020630262.1:433-1000 GCF_003573695.1 Papaver somniferum
TGGGATTGTGAAGCCAGACCGATACTACTTTTATCGTAGTTGTGTGATTTGATCCTGCATCTTCTATCGTACGAGTACAATCTTTGATTGGCTTGAGATCGTGAGAGTTCTCCGTTAGGCAAGATAAAGAAGTCACAAACATCTTCGTCTCACTGTTTATGATTCCTCGACAAACCGCTTGTGTAGTCAAGAAGGATTGTTGAGAGGTGATTGATTAATCTAGGCTGTTCTTCGTGAATATAAGACCGAATTATCAATTGGTTCCTGTTCACCTTTATTTTATATCTTAAGACGGAACAAAAACCTAGGGTTTTTCTGTGGGAGACAGATTTATCCTTTGATAGACTTTTCTGTGTGAGACAGATTTGTTTATTATCAAGTCTGCGATTTTGGCTTGCAGCAACTCTTAGTTGTGGGTGAGATCATCTAAGGGAATCAAGTGCGCAGTATCCTGATGGGATCAGAGGCGTAGGAGTACAACTGTACCTTGGATCGGTGGGAGACTGATTGGGGTTCAACTATAGTCCAGTCCGAAGTTAGCTTGGAGTAGGCTAGTGGTGGCTCTCT
>NW_020630263.1:0-494 GCF_003573695.1 Papaver somniferum
TTTTGTACTTATTATGGTCTTTTATGCTTTTGTAGGTGTTTTTGGATAAATAAGGCTTTGCGGCAAAAATTGGCTGAAAATGTGGCCCTTGGATTGTCGTTGATAGTGTACCGGAATTGCCCCAGAAGTGTACCGGAAATACCCCGGAGGAACCCTGAAAAAGTGCGGAAAACATCCCAGAAGAATTTCTAAAGGCACCCCTAATTTGGATAGGGGCACCCCATTTCATGGCATGTACTAAAGGGACACTGGAAATGGATAGGGGGAGGTCATCTTCAAAATTCAAAACCGAAATTGGCGGGAAGAATTGGCTGCAGCGACAACAGTTTTGGAGTTGAATTCTTAGCGAGTTCTGAGGAGATTAAACGGGTGTATTTGGTACCTACGGACTCTAGAAGACATAACAGGCCTAATGCAATCGTCTAGACCCATCCAATTGGGCTGGATAAGTCGGAATAATTGATCAAAGTCCCAACAGGATACGGCTTCTCTGT
>NW_020630263.1:505-1000 GCF_003573695.1 Papaver somniferum
TGAGTCCAAGTCCTAGAAGATATTTGAGACGATAGAATAGCTAACAAAACAGTGGAAAGCAACAAAAAGGGAATTATTCTCCCAACTGCCCGAAAAGAGTAATGGGCATTTTCAACGATTTCGATCGAGTTTCTAGGGGATTTAAAACCTATAAATAGTTGTATTTACATCATAGAAGGGTGGGAAACCATTAGGGTAAAGTTTAGAGGTCTGCAGAGAAGGGAGAATCGAGTTACAGAGAGTTACAGTGTTGCTGCTGCTGCTGCTCGAGGAGGAAGAAGAAGACGAAGAACAGACTAGCTAAGGCAGTCGTTCTTTAACAGTCTTAAAAGTGGAACGCAGTGTCGTTGTTTTACAACACTTGAGTTGTATCGTTTATTTTCAGCCTTTTCCCTTTTGTAACAGTGGCGCTGTAACACCATTACAGCGCTGCAAATTTCTGTTTCATCATATATTCATCAATAAAAACACCTATTTTAGCCATGAATTTATCTT
>NW_020630264.1:0-682 GCF_003573695.1 Papaver somniferum
GTAGATGCCACGATAATATGCTATAATTGAAAACGAACTCCTTCTTCTTTTTGAAATAATTGAAAAATTCCAAAAAATTGAAAAATCAAAATTGAAAAAAAAAAAAAAAAAAAAAAAAAAAAAAAAAAAAAAAAAAAAAAAAAAAAAAAAAAAAAAAAAAAAAAATCGATGTATATATTCAGAAAAAAATATCAGAAAAATCAAAAAAAAAAATCAAGTATTTATCAATTCCATCATCTCTTGTTCCAAAAATAAAAGAGAATAGTCAATGTAAATAAGAGTCATGTAAATAGTTATCTTTTGTTGTTTCGTTGTAATAAGCAAGGAGGGTGTATGCCATTGATGTACAACGCGAGAAATTGTGAAATACCTCCAACTCATTCACAATTCTCGTAAAGTCCGGACAGCTAGCTAGATTTCGACCTTGGTTCTTAGCCTGAGAAACTATCTCTTGGTGATTAGTAGTCATGACTTCAGATCTTTCTTTACACATGTGTAGATACACTTTACACTCTTATCACATGTCCTTATTTGTTATCAGTGCTAGGATTGTGCCTTCGATAGCTAGATTGACATCTCCATTTTGCTGTGAGCTTAACTGTTTTGCACATGTCACATTTGATGGAATCTGAGCTTATATTTTGTCCTTAGGTTTTGTAGGCACACCTCTGGTAAACCTTCA
>NW_020630265.1:0-652 GCF_003573695.1 Papaver somniferum
AAAATGACCATTTTGCTCCTATACCTAAATTCTACCTAAAATGACTATTTTTTAAAAGAAAATTTCAATGCCAACTAGTGAAGAATGAGAATATATTGACAAAACATACAAAACTTTACACAAAATTTAAAAGACCGTTATCCAAAATTCGAAATATAAATTTACACTAAATGGACGTTTGCACAAAATGTTGACAAAATGGATGATATTTAGTGGTAATTCACGCAAAATGAACAAAATTTTAAGGAAATGTACACAAAATTTTAAGAAAATGACCATACTACCCTTATCAAAAAAAGTACAGTATATATTTCAATGACTGTGAATATGACTATTGTACCCATTTACCTGAATAAGTGCAACAAATTCCAGACACTCTGAAAATGATTAGACTACCCTTATCGGAATAAGTGTATAAAATTCCCTGGAGACTGTGAAAATCTCCATTTTTTCCACTGATTAAATTTTTCGTAAATGACAATTTTGCTCCTGAATTGAATTTTTATAACATGTAAATTTGCCACTGGATAGGGTGAACCAGGCATTTCAGAAGTTGTGAAAATGACCCGACTACACCTACCGAAATTCCGAGGACTGTAAAAATGGACAGACTACCCTTACAATAACGAAGACTGTGAAAATGACCAGATTA
>NW_020630266.1:0-377 GCF_003573695.1 Papaver somniferum
TATTGATGAATCTTTGAACAATCTTACAAGAAAAGATAAAGGAATCAAGAATAACCACTGCTCTAGATTTTCTCTCTCCTATTTACTTGCTTCTCACTCAGAAAAGATTTCTCTCTTTTCTTTACAATTGAACGACTATTTATAGGGAATTACATAGTGGATGACATCTAATTTGTCCTTTATTTTCGGATATGGCTTGTGACATTCTCGCAAGCTTACAAATGTTAATCTCGCAAACTCCCTAATTTTCGCAGGACCATCACATTTTTCTCATGATTTAGCTGACGTCGTTTATTATTTCGTTTCTGAAGTTGTTCTGCGACACTGCTGTGTTGTGTTGTTAATAATTTCGCTGAGGCATTATTGCTGCGAGATTC
>NW_020630266.1:388-1000 GCF_003573695.1 Papaver somniferum
TGTTCTGCGACACTGCTGTGTTGTGTTGTTCATAATTTCGCTGAGACATTATTGCTGTGAGATTCTGATCCTACAGTTTTTCTATGTTTGTCGAAATTCTAAGTCTAACAAATCAGGATTTAGAAACTGACCAGATAATAAATGAAAAGACATCAACAAAAACAGAAGTTGAATTTACAAATGTTGTCTCACTAACCTTGACAAAGAGACCCCAAAACGGGAAGACCCTGACCAAGAAAAGAGTACAACCTTCCAAAAAAATGTTAATGAAAATAAAACTAACTAAAAGGATAAAAATACAATCATAAAGTGGGAAGACCATGACCAAGAAAAGAGTACAACCGTCCAATGAGTTGTCTTCTATAAATGGCAATATGTATGTCACCACAAGTAAGTTGTGGAAATTAAGCGTTTTCACTCGCGATAAAACTATCAAAGTATGGTCCTGATTTCTTCTATCAATATCGAGACTAATAAAAATTTCACGGTGGCTTGTACGGGATAGAGAATTCGTCCACTTGGAGATTGTGGCTTGTACAAATTTTTCATTTTTTTTCCGGCTAGATGGTGAGACTATCGTCTCCTTCATAGCTTCTGTACATACCTTTTCTT
>NW_020630267.1:0-309 GCF_003573695.1 Papaver somniferum
GTAATCAATGTAAATAAGAGTCATGTAAAGAGTCATCTTTTTGTTGTAAATAGTCTTGTAATAAGCAAGGAGGGTGCAGCCATCGATGTATAACGCGGGTAAACTGAAATATCACCAACTCGTTGGGTGAACATTCACAATTCTCGTAAAGCCGAACAGCTAGCTTGGCTTAGAATTCGGTTCTTAGCCTAAAAACTATCTCTTGGTGATTAGTAGTCATAACATCCGATCTTTCTTTACACATGTGTAGATACACTTTACACTCTTATCACATGTCTTTATTTGTTATCAGTGCTAGGATTGTGCCTT
>NW_020630267.1:509-1000 GCF_003573695.1 Papaver somniferum
TGATGAGTGCTAAAAAGTGCATATTTCTATATCTTTTTATTGGCATTTAACTCATCTTTTGTGCATTAACGCTCCATTTTATCCCATATTCTGTGTTTTCGTTGTTTTCAAGAATGAATATTTTTCTTAATTAATTTTGCATTTTTAGGTACTAAAGAAAGCCTGGTTAACTCACGGAGCGAAAAGAACAAAGAAACGGCAAAGACTCCCGCAGAAAGGCAGCGAAGAATGATGTTTGCAAGAGCCGGATCAACTGGAAGTGGGATTGAAGAGGAAGAATTGTCCTTAAAGAAGATATGGGCTTGGCATACCCAAGGCCCAAAACCCTCACCCAAACCCATTTCCAATATCCATACCCGTCTCCTTCGCCAGCCGTCAGATTGGATCACATCTGAATCCAATGGTCGCAACATCGCCAGTACATCAAAGTCTGAAGCTCCTGTCTAACACTACAGTACCTAACTCCATCTTGAGCCGTCAGTTTCGTTGTA
>NW_020630268.1:0-391 GCF_003573695.1 Papaver somniferum
CTTCAACAATAATACTATGGTGATATGTATCACTCCCCCTTAGTCAATACTCCATCTCACATGGAAACCACTCCCCCTTACATAATGATCCGAAAACCATATGTATTTGTAGTGTGAACTACATATTAATTCTCCCCCTTTTTGTCAATAAAATTGGCAAAGGTACAAGAACGGGATCATAATGAAATTTCCGTAAGAGACATTACATGACTAAAAAGAAAGAACACACATCATCTTATTTAGATGCAATCATATAGCCGAAGCTAATAGCATTCATCAAGGAGTTTAAAGATACAAGATAACCCCTCTAAAATTCCACATCCGCACACCCCTCAAGATATGACCATTAAGCACAAGTTCAAAAGAACTCTCCCCCATTTGATGTCATTCC
>NW_020630268.1:418-1000 GCF_003573695.1 Papaver somniferum
TCCATTAAGCACAACTTCAAAAGAACTCTCCCCCATTTGATGTCATTCCCGAAAGAACAACAAGAGCGACCTTAATTTCAAAAGAAAAGAAGGATTTTGAAACAAAAATGACACTAACAAGACAAAGATAACTCTACAGAAACTGAACCAGAGTAAACCTACTGGAGTTTCAAACTCAATTGCCCAAAAGATAGAGACAAGCATAGGGGCAAGAGTTATATAAACGTTTTAATGAACCAGCACAACACCAGTAGACTGCCGCAAGTGTTGAAACGTAGCAGTGTCTAATGGTTTGGTAAAAATATCAGCCAATTGTTGTTCGGAAGGGACAAATTACATACTTATGATACCATTTTCATAGAGATCACGAATAAAATGGTACCTTATGTCAATGTGCTTTGTTCTTGAGTGCTCAACGGGATTCTCAGTGATTTGAATCGCACTAGAGTTATCACAAAAGATATTCATTATTCCAGTATCAACTCCATAGTCAGCTAGCATTTGTTTCATCCATAGGAGTTGAGTACAGCATGATCCAGCAGCAATATATTCTGCCTCACATGTAGACATGGATTGAGAATT
>NW_020630269.1:0-294 GCF_003573695.1 Papaver somniferum
TTTCCTAGTAAAGGGCAAGGCCTGGCCAAATCAAGATAAGGACTCGGATTTCATCACCGTTTCCTTCTTGCCCGCCTTAGGAAAACGAAACCAAACGCGAATTTAAGCCTAAAATTTTGAATAGAACGAGACCAATAGGGTAACGAGCTTAATAGGAAACTCGTTCGAAAAATATTGGTTGCTCTTTAAGCACACTTCAAAATTCATGATGGTTTCTGTGAGTTGAATGCGTGACTGCGCCGCCTTGTGATAGCGGTGAGGCCTTGGGTATCAAAGCTCCACTGAGCTTCCCTC
>NW_020630269.1:494-901 GCF_003573695.1 Papaver somniferum
AATCTAAGTGGATGGAAGCATTTTGATTGTAGGAGTTTGAGGAACCAATCTGAATAGATGGAAACATCTAAAGAGTCTATTCATAAAAGCACAGAGCTCAGGTGTTAGAAATAACACGATAGTTTCACCATATCTCGTTGAGTCCCTTTCACTTCTATTTTTATTTTATTTTGTTTTTAAACCATGTTTCTCTAAGTGATAGGTGGGGCCCACGATTCGAGTTGTTACCAATGCTAGGATGAATTAGAGTGATTGAGTTAAAAAAAAAAAAAGTTGAAAAAAAAAGTTGAGAAAAAAAAAAGTTGAGAAAAAAAAATAAAAAAAATTGAGACCAGACCATTCGACCAAAAGGAAAATTCAATAAAGTCGACCACTGGTACCCTTGTATATGCCAGTTGTGTTGACCT
>NW_020630270.1:0-486 GCF_003573695.1 Papaver somniferum
AGTGGCCTTTCTGTTAGATATAACACCTGGTCCCACCAAAATGGTCCACCAAGCTGACTTAGTCAATCATGGGGATTAAAATTACCACTACATCCTCACCCTTATGTTATCGATTCTTCTTTTCATTCATTTCTTCTTGTTTATGTTTGTCTCTCGCTGTCTCTCAATTCTTCTCTTCGAACTCAAGTGATTGATGAAAAATAGAAGTGACCTCACAAGCAGTCAATACCGAAGATGTAATTATTAGTGAAGAAGAAGAAGAATGGTTTATTAGTGATATTTGACAATTTTGAAGTTTTTAGGGTTTTGCTGGATGCAGCAGCGAAGCTGAAGTACAAATCGAAGATGAAGTTGAAATCGGGGATGAAGAAATCAAAATCCAGGTAAGAATTTTAGAACCCACACGTTAATTAACTTAGTCTTTAATGAAAACACATGTTTGGATGGTGAAATCAATTGATTTCGATTGTTTGAATTCTAGGGTTT
>NW_020630270.1:538-1000 GCF_003573695.1 Papaver somniferum
CTTGAGTTGAGCTCAAGTTGTGAGTAGTTTTGAGCTGAGATGATAACTCATGTGGTGTTGTTGTTTTTTAGAAAGGAAGAAGAGTTGTTGTGGTTGATTGGCTAAGAAGATGATGTTGCTGCTGAAATGAAATTGCAGGTGCAGTTGCAATTGGTGGTTGTTACAGGGAGAAAATGAGAAGTGGTTGCATCTGTTGGCTCATGTTGTGATCATGAAGTTGTTGCAGGGGTTCTAAGTTCAACAAAATGCAAGGATTAATGGGTTTGATTTGTTTCTCTTGTTGCTTACAGGAAGATGAAACTGAGATGACATTAGTGTTATAACTAGGTTCGATGTCAGTTAAGATGAGAAGGAGAGTAAGAGGATGGCTTTGTTTGAATGAGTCTTGGCTGAAGAGAAATCAAGTAGTTCTGGTGGTGTTGGAATTGTAGTATATGAGTTTGTGGTGCTATTGAAGGTTGA
>NW_020630271.1:0-376 GCF_003573695.1 Papaver somniferum
TTGGTACAATGACTCAGTCGCGGAAAGGAGTGGAAAAGTGTCGCAATAAAGCGACCGTTTTTAACGACTTTCCTGCCTCGTCCAATATTCTTCGTGTTCTTCAGTTCCAGCAGCAACAAGAACTTCTTCTTCACAGCGCCTAGTTCTTCAATTTTACGTCTCTATTCTCTTCCAAACTCTCCCTAAACTTCCTAGCCCTTCCTTCTCGACATTAGGGACCTATTTATACACAACAGGTCACTCAAATTCTCGTAATAATTCCAAGAATATCCAGCCATTAAAGAAAATATTCCGAAATATTTTTTCTTTAATTCTCTGATTTGTTACAGATTGTTTCCTGTTTTATCTCTTCTCACGCGTCATCCCTGAGCTGTAG
>NW_020630271.1:387-1000 GCF_003573695.1 Papaver somniferum
TGATTTGTTACGGATTGTTCCCTGTTTTATCTCTTCTCACGCGTCATCCCTGAGCTGTAGGGATTGTTTCCAGCCAATAGAATCAACCCATGCACGTCTCTTCCATCCAAGAATTCCAAGAATAGAATATTTTTCCTATTTTAGAATATTTTTCTTGATTTGATTCCCACCGGTTATCTAACCAATTTTGACCGAATCCAACACCCATACCAGCTTTATCTAGGCCCTAGGAACAAACCCATTATATTTCAACGATTGAATCTCACTGGAACACCTTCAAATCTTCAACCCTAATTTTGTTACCATTTTTCCCTCCAAAATTTGAAATTCAAAAAGGTTGAAGATGATATGCCCCCTATCCTGAACTGGGGTGCGAATAGCAGATGCCTTGGGGGTGACCTGGGGGTGCCCCTTAGTAATTAGGTTACCCCTTATCCAAAAGTGAGAGTCTGAATAACACTTGTCCTCCGGGTGCCAAAATCAACTTTTCGAGCCGAATTTTCCAAAAATGTTTATTTCCTAAAAATACATAAAAACACAATATTAGTACAAAAATAGAGTTCCAATAATACAGACATTGAGGACAAAGTAGACACAAAAATGTGTCTATCAT
>NW_020630272.1:0-516 GCF_003573695.1 Papaver somniferum
GGAGATATTGTGGGGATTTACTCTCGGATATGGATAGATACCATCCTGTTTCGAGTAAACAGGGTGGTAATTGCATTTGAATCGAGAAAGGAAGGAAATTATCACCGGTTAGAAGAAATTGAGGATGAAGATATTTCATAGATTATGTTGAGTTATTGTGGAAGATTTTGTTGCAGATTTTTGGTAAGATTTTGTGTGAGTTATTGGTGCAAATGTATTTGGATGAAGTTATAGCGGCATGACAGGATTGGTAAGGTGCATAATTCCGAAGAAGGAAAGATATATACACGATTTTTTTAAAAGAGGGAAGAAATATCTTCGGGTTTATGGTTGGGTTTCTGGTAAGTTTAATACAGAAGTTAAGTGCAGTTAAGAGAGGATATTCTCCTAGGATCCATATATTTATCATATCAACAGAGTTTGGGAAGTTTTCAAGACAGTTAACGCATGAAGAGAAAGAAATAATCTTCGTGTAATGGCAGTGAGAATAATGGATTAAAGAGAAAATATTCTGCA
>NW_020630272.1:527-1000 GCF_003573695.1 Papaver somniferum
GAAAGAAATAATCTTCGTGTAATGGCAGTGAGAATAATGGATTAAAGAGAAAATATTTTGCATTAAACTGAGAATATTTGGATGCTGTGGAGTATAAAAAGGTAGTTGGTAAACAGAGAAAGGATATCGAGAGTCTGGGGAAGAAAATAGAGAGTTGCATAGCAACTTCTCTGCTGCTGCAGGGAGAAGAAGAAGAAGAAGAGCTTTGACGCCTACGGACTGTCGCAAGAAACTGTCGTTTATTGACAGTACTTGTAACAGTCTGTCTGGCACGCTTAATTTGTATTTGCAACATCTATTGTAACAGTGGTTTCTGTAACGCCGACACAGCGTTGCAGATTCATTGTATTATTAGTTTTCTTTAATAAAAACACCATTTGAGCTATAAATTATATTTTTGAGTTTGTATTTATCATGAGAAGCTAAACCCCAACACTGGGTCGATGGAGGAAGACGAATTTCATACATGGGTA
>NW_020630273.1:0-631 GCF_003573695.1 Papaver somniferum
ACTGTGGTCGTCAATCTGTGAGTGGGGAAAAACGATTTGCTGGTTTTTACGGAATTGAAGAGTCGACCGTGTGAAGACTCCTTGAACCGAGCGAAATGTTGAACCTCACACAGATGCACTGCAAGAAGGGAGTGCTTTAAGTTCGAGAGATCAATCTGTAAGACCCCGGCCTGAACCAAGAACAATGGTCGTTCCAGAGTCAATTCGGTCACAAGAGAGGATGGGTTGATCTGTAGGAGGGAAGCTGAGAAATGCGTGAGATCAATGGTGATCTGAGATTGTAGGTGTGAATTCAGCGTGAAAATGCTCTGAATGATTGAATTTTTCTCAATTAAGAGTAATTTCTGTGAGTTCGTGTAGACGAAAGATCGTCTGTATGAACTTTGATGAGAAATTGCTCGTTTTGGCGAATGTTGTTCGAGTGTTCGAAAACTTCTAGTCCTTTCAATCAGGATTCAAGGACATTTTATAATGCCGGAGTTGAAAACACTATGATCCCATGAAGTGTGACAGTTGCTGGAATCAGAGAATGGGAAATGGGGAAATCGTGTTAAAACCAATTACTCATCGTGCGGAGACTTGGTTAACTTTCCACCCACTACTTTGCTGACTCTTCCAACTGATTGCACGA
>NW_020630273.1:662-1000 GCF_003573695.1 Papaver somniferum
GAGACTTGGTTAACTTTCCACCCACTACTTTGCTGACTCTTCCAACTGAATGCACGACTTGCTCACATTCTCACGGTGGGTGAACACACGTGTCGTAGACCGCCAGACCAAAAAAAAATTGATATCCCCCCATGTGACACGATTGAAATCTCGTGATTTTGGAGTCAGTTGCTGACTTTATGGGACGATGAGTCCATATATTGCTGAATTGAACATGATTAGCAAATGTTTCGAAACTCATGAATTTAATGTGTATGCTGAGACGAGGTATCATTATAACCTAAGACGAGCAAAACTGTGTTGCTAAATTGTTGAATATTGATAGTTGAACCAATATT
>NW_020630274.1:0-489 GCF_003573695.1 Papaver somniferum
GTGTACAAAGATCCTTAAGGAACTTGGAATAAGCCGGTAGTTGCCTAATTGCCTCTAGTAACGGAAGGTTTATGGTAACTTTCTTAAAAACCTCCATTATGTTATTGAAGTTGGATTCATTTTTCGTTGGTACTAGAAACCGTGGGAATGGGGCTTTGGGAACGAAGTGAGGCTCAACAGGACCCTCATTGGTATCTTTAGAGACTCTATCAGTCTCTTCATTCTCTGGCTCAGCAAGGTGAACTACAACATGTTCACTATCAGGCATGGCAACCTTGTTGTCAACTTTCTTTCCACTCCTAAGGGTTGTAATAGCATTCACATGATCATAAGATCTTCCTCCTATTTCATGAACTCCTTTAGGATTAGGTTGTGTTTGACTAGGAAACTTTCCATCTTCTCTCTCACTTATAAACTTAGCTATTTGTCCTACTTGAAGTTCTAACTTGGCAAGACTCTGGGAAGTATTCTTCAATTCCTGCCTAGTTT
>NW_020630274.1:500-1000 GCF_003573695.1 Papaver somniferum
TTACTTGAAGTTTTAATTCGGCAAAACTTTGGGAATTATCCTTCAATTCTTGCCTAGTTTCTTGTTGAAAGCTCATGTGGTTCTTTGATAGCATTATGAGATTTTCCTCTAAGGCAAAGATCTTTTTCTCGGAAGTGTTCTGAAACTGAGTATGACTTGAAGAGTTCTGAAAACCAAATCCTGGGGAGGCTGAAAATTACTAGATTAGCCTTGATTCTGACCCTTAGACCAAGAAAAATTAGGATGGTTTCTCCAACCAGGATTGTAGGTCTCTGAGTATGGGTCAATCTTCTGACGGTTCTCAAACCTAGCATTGTTATAGACAGCATGGGCTTGCTCTTCACTAACCTGACCTTCCCAAAATGAATTATCGGGCTCTATTCCACAACTAGAGACTTGAGAGGCTCTATTAGGTTCAACAAGGGACCTATTTTTAGACTGACCCATTTCCAAAGCTTCTAACCTTCTAGACAAAGCAGCAAACTTAGCATCAGACGCAA
>NW_020630275.1:0-272 GCF_003573695.1 Papaver somniferum
GTACTCTCCGTTGAGAATTTGATGAGAGACCCGTGTCTCGATACTCATGTCTGATTGCTGAATCAGAGCTTCGTATGAGTTAGCGAATTTATCCTTTGTCGAAAATCCACCATCTACAGAGGGTGAGGATTTCATCCTAGGGAACAATGTTTACATGCGTTTTAAGGAAGTAAGTTCATAAACTCGTTTTGTGAACCGAAAATGAAATTGCCAGGTGTTATTGGTTTTTTTATTCATTGCATATCTTATGAACAACCAATATGTGTGATAAA
>NW_020630275.1:283-1000 GCF_003573695.1 Papaver somniferum
GTGTTATTGGTTTTGTTATTCATTGCATATCTTATGAACAACCAATATGTGTGATAAAGTAGAACCGCTCACAACTTGTTGTGTTTTTGGTAGAACTATTCACAAAGGCCTGACTTTTGTATTGGTATAACTTTTATTAGTAAAACCAATCTTAAGTAATCACCTTGGTATGATGGGATTATGTCTGCCTTGGGGAAAGGGAACCGATCCTTATAAGGGAAAGGGAACCGATCCTTGTAAGGGGTGCAATACATCAAGGGGAACCGATCCTTGTATGGGGTGCAGCAAGGTTTACAGCAGAAAGGGGAACCGATCATGTGAACATGTGCAACACATATAAGTTAGATACCATATATATGTGGGGAACCGATCCTAGTACCTAGTCAACCGAATCTATTGGGAAGTTAGTGTGACTATGCGTAGTAATCACATGGAGGTAGAACCGAAACTTGTTTTGGTAGAACCGTAAACCCATGATTGTGATTGAATGTTGGTTTGATCAATCACATAGTTCTTGAAAGTCAGATGAACCAATTCTAAACTTGTTTGGAAGTGTGGCAAATCGGTTTCAAGGTTGTAAGTGTGAAAGAGAACTTACAAAGTAAAGATGTCGACAAACTTTGAACACGTGCTGAGAATGTTTATTTCTATAATTGTTCAAAGATATTCCTTAACGGCTAAGGGAAGAGAATCCCAGGATCAAAACACAAATAAGTT
>NW_020630276.1:0-440 GCF_003573695.1 Papaver somniferum
GTTGCAAGATTACCATATACAGACCCGATATTCTCGTCAAGGCGAGGTTTGAGGTGTTAAATATATTAGATTGGATGAAACTGCAACGTATTACTGAATTCAGGTTGCAAGATTACCATATACAGACACGATGTTCTCGTCTAGGCGAGGTTTGAGGTGTCAAATATATAAAATTGGATGAAACTGTAACCTATTACTGAACTCAGATTGCAAGATTACCATATACAGGTCCGATATTCTCGTCGAGGAGAGGTTTGTGGTGTCAAATATATCAGATTGGATGAAACTGAAACCTATTACTGAACTCAGGTTGCAAGATTACCATATACAGACTTGATGTTCTATCCAGGCGAGGTTTGAGGTGTCAAATAAATCAGATTGAATGAAACTGCAACATACTACTGAACTTAGGTTGCAAGATTACCATATACAGACCCGAT
>NW_020630277.1:0-347 GCF_003573695.1 Papaver somniferum
TCCTTTTTCCGGCTTATCCAGCCCAATTCGATTGATTCCAGCGCACATACCAGGCCTTTTTAGTTGAATCACGTCCAGCCCAGCAAATTTCAGTGATTGAATCTCACTAAAACATCTTCGAAATCCAATCGAAAGTTTGGTTCTTCGCTGGTTATTTCTTCCCGCCTTTTTCTGAATTTAAACGAAGAAGATGACCTCCCCCTATCCTGTGCTGGTATCCCTTTAGCAGCTGCCTGGAAATGGATGCCCCTTAGTAATTGGTCACCCCTTATCCATTTGAGGGGTCCGAATAACAAGTGTCCTCCGGGGGTGCCCCACACAACTTTTCGAGCCGATTTTTCCAAAAA
>NW_020630277.1:358-802 GCF_003573695.1 Papaver somniferum
TCCATTTGAGGGGTCCGAATAGCAAGTGTCCTCCGGGGGTGCCCCGCGCAACTTTTCGAGCCGATTTTTCCAAAAATGTTTATTGGCCAAAAATACCTACACACACATAAAACACCATAATAAGTACAAAAATGAGCACTATCAATATATAGAATCGAGACAAATTAGACACAAAAATGTGTCTATCAAATACCCCCAAACCTATTATTTGCTAGTCCTCGAGCAAAAATAAAACAAAATAATGTAAAATAAAATCCTAACTCACTGACGCAGGCATCGTCGATTGCATTTAGCGTATGCAATAATCCTTTAAACCCCTAAGTGTCCCTAGTGGCGGAGTGTTGTCTCCGGAGGGCTTATAAGAGGTATGCCCACAAAAACTTTACTCCAGACCTTAGCTATCTACGCAGAACCTTGGAAGGCACTAAAGAATCTCCTTGGTTG
>NW_020630278.1:0-232 GCF_003573695.1 Papaver somniferum
CTTGAAGGATTCCTCTATAGAAAGTTCTCTTTCGTCATAAACTAAGTTATTCATCTCAGCTAACTTACGTGTCGACTCCTCTAATTTCCTGAGGGACTCTTCTAAAGGAGAAATATAAGAATTTTGCTCGTATGACCGGTGCGTGTGTGGATAGTAATTGGGCTCATCAAGGTTTCAAAAGGCTGATGTTCCCAACCACTATACCCAACCACTATTCACACTATGGTCAAAG
>NW_020630278.1:243-508 GCF_003573695.1 Papaver somniferum
TTGTAATACCAGTTCGACATTCTATTGCAGGGGTGTGAGTTGTCACACAAAATAAAACCCACTGACAGGGGATTCATGGGTGGATAGAGTCTTACCTCCCGTACCAGACGGGCGATGAACCGTTGAAGTCGACTCAGGCCATCAACTCCGATGTCAGTGTACGAACCCGAGGGGCCGAGACAGTATCGTAACTGTCGTCCTTCCCTGCAAACAATTTATATTTAATCTTAACCCTTCCGTAGGGTTTTAAAAAATAATGTCCAGT
>NW_020630278.1:708-1000 GCF_003573695.1 Papaver somniferum
ATTCGCCTCTGTAGTGTTACAAACTCCTCTGCGACTGCTCCAATAACTTCGTTTTCTTCCCTGGGACTTAAACAGACCTTTTATACTACTCAGAAACCTAAAAATAGCGATCAATTCTCTCTTTTTCTTTTCGTACAAGCCACGACAATAATCTCTTCTGCCGACTTCCTTAATCGTTTCTGAGACTTCCAAACCATCCTAAACTCTTCCTTAGATAGAATACTACCTTAGGAAACAATATCACGCGTTTAGTCTCCCTGGAATTCCTAAAATAATTCCACAAAGTTTCCGT
>NW_020630279.1:0-303 GCF_003573695.1 Papaver somniferum
AACCCAAATGCTTGCTCAGAATTTCGCAAACATTAGACTTGATGGGATCAGTGGAAGACTTCTTGCCATCATCTAGAATCTCAGATAAAACCTTGAAAGCAATATTTATCCCTTCCACGGTCTCTTTCGACAAAGGAGGAGACTTAGGAAGAGAACTGGTAGAGACAGAAGGTTGAGAAACATTCTCAATGGGAAGAGAAGAGGCTTCATTCGCAGAAGGAACCACAAGGGGAGTTTCAGTCATAGGAAGATCAACTGGAGAAATGAAATCAGAGGTAGCATTCTCGCGAGTTGGAAATAAAG
>NW_020630279.1:314-666 GCF_003573695.1 Papaver somniferum
CGAGGAACTTCATCATCATCTACTTCTAAAGGATCAATTGATGTAGGAGGAAGAGAGTTGGACAATAAAATGTCATTTACAAGGACTTCAGCCCGAAGATGAACTTGGCGAAGAAGTGCTCTTTGATGATTCCTATCTTGAATATCCTTAAAATAAGCAAGATAATCAAGTCTTCTTTCTGCCCGGTTGCGAGAACCAGTAAGAGTAGAGACAAGTAATGCATTCTCTTTGCGAATTTTAGCATATTTAGCCTCCAAATCAGAAATAGAAGAATGAAGATTCTTCTCAGACTCTGCGAAAAATAGAATACAAAATTTTATTAAGATAAGGAATTCAGAGAGATATGACAAAG
>NW_020630279.1:676-1000 GCF_003573695.1 Papaver somniferum
CCTTGAGGTGGCGAGATTTCTTGTGAGGTCTATGAAGATCTTTATCACCCTGCGAATTACAATCTAGATAAGAAACAGAGGCAACAATATTGTTATTAGAAAAAAATAGTGTTTCTTACTACCTTCTCATTCGCAGAATTCCTTTTATGAACGACAACTTTATGCTGTGATTTGGGATTGTTAGGATTCTGAACTGAAAATTTAGTGTTGGAGCCGCTTTTGCTGAAATAACAAGAGTATGGGAATCACATAAACAACATCACATAAGGCAATAAACAAGATCAATTTCAAATATATCAATTTCAGCAAAATTTATAAGGAAGA
>NW_020630280.1:0-442 GCF_003573695.1 Papaver somniferum
TGATTTGATCTTGCAGTTTCTATCGTGATTGATTGCAATTGTAAAATTGGCTTGAGATTTATATCTACGATAGACAATATAGAAAAGTAATCACAAATACCTTCGTCTCATCGTTTGTGATTTCACAATAACTTGTTTCGCCAGTCGATTAACTTTATTGTGAGGTGATTGATAATACTATGTTGTTCTTTGAGAATATAAGTCCGGTTTATCAATTGGTCATGTTCACCTTGATTTATCAAAAGACGGAACAAAAACTCTTGGGTATTTCTGTGGGAGACAGATTTATTCAATCCTATAGACTTTTCTGTGTGAGACAGATTTGTTTATCAAGTATTCGACTTTGGGTCGTAGCAACTCTTGGTTGTGGGTGAGATCAGCTAAGGAAATCAAGTGCATGGTATCCTGCTGGGATCAGAGACGTAAGGAGCACAACTGTACC
>NW_020630280.1:453-1000 GCF_003573695.1 Papaver somniferum
CTAAGGGAATCAAGTGCGTAGTATCCTGCTGGGATCAGAGACGTAAGGAGCGCAACTGTACCTTGAATCAGTGTGAGATTGATTAGGGTTCAACTACAGTCCAGTCCGAAGTTAATTGGTAGTAGGCTAGTGTCTGTAGCGGCTTAATACAGTGTGGTGTTCAATCTGGACTAGGTCCCGGGGTTTTTCTGCATTTGTGGTTTCCTTGTTAACAAAATTCTGGTGTCTGTGTTATTTCTTTTCCGCTGTAGTTGCATGAAATCCTACACTACACCCCTCATATGATTTCATTATTGATCAACTCATTTTTAGGTTTATATTCTTAATTTTATTGATTAATTTTTTAATGTTCTTACAAGAAAGATAAAGAAGTCAAGAATGATCTCTACTCTGAATTTTCTCTCTCCTATTTACTTGTTTCTTACTCAAAAAAGATCTTTCTCCTCTTTACAACTCGAATGACTATTTATAAGGAAATACATAGTGGATGACAGCTAATCTGTCCTTTATTTTCGGATATGGTTTGCGACATTCTCGCAACCTTACA
>NW_020630281.1:0-290 GCF_003573695.1 Papaver somniferum
TTGGACACCAAAAACCATAGGAATGATTTTCTATATCCAAAGCTCAACCAAATTAACCACAAGTAAACCCATGATTAATTCAATTGGAATATGCAACTAAATCAAACCACAAAAGTGATCAATTTAATTGAAAGTGCTCAACATAAGTAAACTCACAGAGCTTCGACTAAGTCAATCACACGGAGATGACTAACTTAACCGTTCAAATACTCAACATAAGGAAAACCTTACGGAATATATGACTACATTAACCAAAGAACATGATAGTGTAGCCTCTCATATACTCAACA
>NW_020630281.1:490-839 GCF_003573695.1 Papaver somniferum
CAACACAAGAACTTGTGGAATATATGAAAACTCAACTAGATTAATTACAAGAGAACCTATAATTAATCTAATTGGAATACAAACAACCAAACTAATCACCGAAGTAATCAATTCAATTATTCTGGGATCAACATAAAAGAACTTATGGAACCCCGACTAAGTTCATCATAGAATATGACAACCTTAACCGTACATGTACTCAACATAAGAAAGAAGACTTATGGAGTACTAACTAAATAACCAAACTAGTTGATTAATTTAGTTCCTAATGCTCGACATATAGCATCTTATGGAACAACCAACAAAGCCAAGGTAAATCGACTTAGTTGTAAGGTGCTCAACATAAGAC
>NW_020630281.1:850-1000 GCF_003573695.1 Papaver somniferum
GTTGTAAGGTGCTCAACATAAGACACGCAATGGAGCCTTCGCGGTAAAACATAATAACATGGATCAATGAAGATCAATACCGTGGATAACATACAAGGATCTATTCTATTTTCCATCATAACGACATAATAGACTTTATCCTTGTTGAAC
>NW_020630282.1:0-571 GCF_003573695.1 Papaver somniferum
ATCTTGAGAATATTTTCGGTTTTGGAAATTCCTTGGTTTCCAAACTTCCTTGTCTATAAATTCTTGAAGTTTGCCTTTCTAGCAAATTAATCCTTCGTAACAACAAATTTACTCTTTTGTTGTTGTTACTGGTGTAGCCGCCTATTCGGAGAGGAGAGTAGCCTAATTAGGCGAAATCTCTTATGGCCGCTCAGTTTAAAGTATTCTTTGGGATTGAGAAGCTCTGGCGTGTACCGTTGGTGGGAAACTAGATAATTATGGTTTATCTTTTGTTTTCGATTGTTTTGATTGACTACAATGGTTGAAATCTGATTGCACCTAGTTTGTTTATTCTTGAGAATCTTCTCTTCTGATATAAGATTCACTAAAACTAGTTCAGAGTTTCGACAGGGATCTTTAGACTGTTGTTAGTTCTAAAGACGATCTTGTGATAATCCATTGTTAACAGACTCCGTTCTGTGCGTGATTGATCCCAGGAGATTCAAGTGATTGTGTGCAGGTTTTTATTGAAGATTTAAGAAGATTTGAAGATAAAGAAGATATTGAAGATCTGACTTGGGTTTTATAATCT
>NW_020630282.1:582-1000 GCF_003573695.1 Papaver somniferum
ATTTGAAGACGAAGAAGATATTGAAGATTTCTGATTTGTGGGTTCATAATCTTTGGCGTGCACAATACTGGTTTCGGTAAGAGAGGATCCAATTAATAATCGGTTTATCCTTGTGGTAGATTGGATTGATTAATTGAGTAGATCGGCATCAACACGATTCTTCGGATTAAAGATGTTGTTGGCTTAATCTTAAACGATTACTTCGATAATTGAATATTAGATAGATCTAAGGACCTGACGAAGGAGTTTATGTTAAGATAAACGGAAGAACCTTTGTCCGACTCATATCACTTGGTTGAATAGAGTTGATACCAAACAGATTTGTTGTTCCTTTACTGTTTGGAATACGAACCAAAGGGATTGTTCCAAGTACGTGACTTATTCATAAGTCGGAGGCGTGGGAATACAGACGGAACTA
>NW_020630283.1:0-526 GCF_003573695.1 Papaver somniferum
TATGGAGAATTGAAATTATCTGTCACTGAAAATTCTATTTACTTTATCTCCTACTCTTGAGACAAAAGTCGTTTTGATATATAGACTTTGATTATACACATTTGCTATTTCGAGCCGAGTTTATCTCGCCTATCTATTTCTCGAAATATGTGTTGGTAATCTTTCTCTTTAGACAAATTCATCTTTACCTAGTGACGAATGTCATGTTATGCTTCAATCACTTTGAAAATTGCTAACGAGAAATGGTCTGCGAATAACGGCTATATAACGTCCTCTGAGAATGTTTCAATGATTGAAATGAGAGTTTAGAGTACACAACCATTGGTAGGATATAAACATTGTTGTGGAAACACATATATTTATAAGTCCTTATTCCTTGAACCAAAGTTTGCGAACTTTTTTGATCAAGAGAAACAGAATGTGGCGTGATCCAAGTCCGTGAACTCAGTCCGCGAACTGGCGGAAGTTATCGGCCCGAGAATTTATGCTGGAGTTTGTGAACTCCTTCCGTGAGCTTAAGTCCGCG
>NW_020630283.1:537-1000 GCF_003573695.1 Papaver somniferum
AGTCCGCGAACTGGCGGAAGTTCTCGACCCGAGAATTTCTGCTGGAGTTTGTGAACTCCTTCCGTGAGCTTAAGTCCGCGAACCCAGTCCGCGAACTTGAGTAGGTTATATCTAAAATCGGTTGTTCTTGAACTCATGTTTATATAAACCAAGGAATGCTTTTGCAAACCTTGGATATAAAGTTCATGAACCGATTCGAGTGAATCAAATCGTTTTTACTTCGATTATGTCTTGTGTAGTTACATAAGATCTAAGCAATTGAACAACTCTCTAACTAGTTCATTTGAGTCATTTGAACTAGTTATGGTGAAGAAGAATATGGTGGATATGAAAGTGATCATTTGGCTAACCATTTGGTTAACTATTGTTGAACCAACAAATGTTAATGTTTGGGAACGGTTACATAAACCCAAAATTGTACATTTTATTTGTGTGTAACAAGCTAAGTTTTCGATACAACGGT
>NW_020630284.1:0-412 GCF_003573695.1 Papaver somniferum
TTATGGATGATGCCCTCGATTTTCCTGAGGACTTCTCTCTACTGTCCCCCAATGATGATTGGGATGTCCTCGGGGGTGCTAGTAACGGAGACGCTGCTGTTCAAGATGGTGGCGCGGAGGAGCATGGTGCGCATGTGGGTGCCGACATTTGTGCTGAAGGGGCCGTGTCAGAAAAGGGGAAGTCGGTGATTGATTCGCCTGCTGCGGATCTTCCTCATTCGCCGACATCTGAGGGTGAGGACGCCATAATGGATTGGCTCAAGGAAAAGAATCTGTTATTCGTCCCTCATCCTGCCCCTGTTGTTGCTGGTGAAAAGGATTCTGATGCGTATACCCGTCGTATGATGGAAATGTCTTCCAAGGCGCGGGTGTCTGAGGCCTGGGGAAGAAATTTGAGTGTTCCCGAAGCTAC
>NW_020630284.1:423-803 GCF_003573695.1 Papaver somniferum
GTCCCTCATCCCGCCCCTGTTGTTGCTGGTGAAAAGGATTCTGATGCGTATACCCGTCGTATGATGGAAATGTCTTCCAAGGCGCGGGTGTCTGAGGCCTGAGGAAGAAATTTGAGTGTTCCCGAAGCTACCCTTGTGTCGGAGCCTCCTACTTCCGTTGCAGATATGATGGCCATAGCCGACAGGTATCAATATGGCTTTCCTCAGCAGCGTGTCTTGGAGGTAAATTTTCGTACATACTTCTACGTGACGATCCAATTCTTCAGTGAAATAATGTTTTTCATCTTGATGTGTAGATGATGAGGAGTGAACATTGTAACCACGTGTTGTATCAGTTCTTCAAAGCGAAATCTCTGAAGCTCGAGGCTAAGCTTCATCAC
>NW_020630284.1:814-1000 GCF_003573695.1 Papaver somniferum
CGAAATCTCTGAAGCTCGAGGCTAAGCTTCGTCACAGAGAAAAGGAATTATCTGCGGCTGAGGTGGAAATAGAAGAGCTGAAGAAAAGCCTCAAGGAGAAAGAAAAGCTGGGTGAAGCGGAGGCCGGTCTTCGTTCAGAGCTTGTTGCTGTTCGCGCTGAGTTAGAGAAAACTCGCGGCCAAGTTT
>NW_020630285.1:0-674 GCF_003573695.1 Papaver somniferum
AAAAATTGAAATTTTAGATATGAAAAACACCATTAATGGCAGTGGGAGGAAGAATTCTTCTGATACCATAACAGTAATGAACATTGACTTATATTAAATGAACTGAAATTACAGATAAGATATAAAGAGACATCTCTATTTAAAGACACAAAAAGAGAGTAGGTGTCCATCCTGTATCCAACTCACATATTACACATGGACCAATAACAAATATAAAGAACACATGACAGAGACATAGGACCAAATGACACTTCTATAGTTATCAATTTGCATTCTAAAAAAAATTAAGATCAATGATGGTAAGTTTTTTCCTATTGATTACCCTTTAAAAGAACAGAGCAATGAAACCAGAACAGGTCACACTTCATCCTCAAGTGTTTCATTTTAACATTCAAAACCTCTGGAGATGTGCTGAATTCTCAGTGATATCTTATGCTTTCCAGTCTATGGATTTTTTGTTATCTGTCAATGCCATTACCAATATTTTCGAAATATTTTACAGTGGTTCGAGGGAAATTTCAGCTTGAACTAGGTGAATGTGGTCCACAATGTTAGTTGTAATAAATAAACAGTTGCATTAATTGAACAGACGTACGACATAAATGGAGAGACATCTCTATTTAAAAACACAAAAAGAATGAGATGAGACTCATCAACATTGGACAGCCTGTAAC
>NW_020630285.1:685-1000 GCF_003573695.1 Papaver somniferum
CCCCCCCCCCCCCCCCCCTCAAGTGGAAGGTTCTTACAAGAAGTAATATTCAACTTGTCTATAAGAAAAGCAAATCTTGGTCCATCTAGTCCCTTTATGAAAATATTAGCTCTTTGATCCATAGTAGATAGATATTGCACTCTCAATGACTTGCTAAATGTTTCATTCCGCTATCAAACATAGGTGTAGATGATGGATTTTCAACAAAGGTCAAAATCGTAAAATCATGATACTGCATGTTTCTGACGCAGCTTTCAGGCATGTGACGATTCATATTTTACGAGCCATGATGAATATGTTTCTCGAAAGGCCTCC
>NW_020630286.1:0-204 GCF_003573695.1 Papaver somniferum
AAACTCTTTACTTAGCCTTTGAGCCCAATCATGTATAGATCTTTTTCTACAGTTGGGGAATACAACAAATCCCTTAGAGAACTTGCGTGTGGACAAACTTCACGTTATGCACCTCCCATAGACCATGATGTCAATAGTCATAGGAATTATTATGGACATTTTCAAAGTCCCGAGCCTCAATACATGAACCCTAATGACTATTCA
>NW_020630286.1:272-673 GCF_003573695.1 Papaver somniferum
AGTGGACCTCGAAACCAAAGTTTTAAAACAAACGTCGGGCCTTAACCAACTGGGCCAAATTAAACTTTCAAAATTAAAACTTGGATTTTCGTAGGCCGCAGCTTTCATTTCATTAGAGGCTTGCACAGTGGGCTTGCTCCCATTTCAAAAACCAAATTTTTATTCTTTTTATTATATTAAAAAAAAAAAAAAATTAATTTTCTCCCATTTTAAACAAAAATTTACTTGCTCCCAATTTTTAAACCAAATTTTCTTTTTCTTTTATATCCCACCAAAACCAAAATTTTTCCCAAAAATCCAAACCCTTTAAAAACCAAATTTTGGGCTTTGTAACATAGTTACTTAGCTCTTGAGCCAATCATGTCTGGATTTTGGTCTGCTCCTGGAGATGGAAATAAAAC
>NW_020630286.1:873-1000 GCF_003573695.1 Papaver somniferum
CCGATCTCTGTGGATCGACCCGTACTTGCACGAGCTACAACTGACGACCGTGCACTTGCGGTATTACTGTAGGCCCGCGTTTCATTACGCTCAATTTTATACACATCTCCAGGCCCACCAATGAAAC
>NW_020630287.1:0-889 GCF_003573695.1 Papaver somniferum
AAAACAAAAAGTTTCAACGGATTTTTAAAAAAGAAATAAATAAATATATATATATTTCTTTGATAGTACAAAGAATATTGAATTTATGAACACACAAAACCTCTTGAATAAAAGAAAAAAGAAACACACATAGAAAAGACAGGATTAAAATGTGCGGGAGCAGTGGCTCTATAGCAGCAACGGAATCAGGATTTTATGTTCGGGTGGGCTAATTTTTTCTCCACCAACACTCTATTTTTATTTTTCAATTACAATAATCAGAATCGCATTGTAATATGCGGCGTGACATGCTGCGTTTCTTTTTCGTATTAGGTTTCAACTCGAGAGTTCTTGTGAGTACCATTCTCAGAGAATGGCTGCGGTTTAGTTGTTAAACAACCATTTCGGTATATTTTGTGTTTGCGGATGGAGAAAAACTAAAAGCTAATACCAACTAAGCAGTGATAACAAGTGCATGGTGATTAGGTATACTTGAGGAATTGGGAGTTGTTATTTTACTCTTCACACCCCTAGCTTTGCTAGTTAATTAATATACGGAAGTAGTAAAAGAAATAAAAGGAGTAAAATAAACTGACACGACACATAATACCTGAGATGAATACGTGCAAGGTGGATTAGCCTTAAGAAAAGACACGTATTTATGTTGTTTTTTTTTAAATCAGGTATTAAAATGGATTAGCCTTTCGTAATATCATCTCAGCCTTAAGAAAAAGACACGTATTTATGTTTTTTTTTTTAAAATAAACTGCAAGGTGGATTCTTTCTGAATGTTGTAATCAGCCAAAGTCCTTCCATCTTCAAGCTGTTTCCCAGCAAAAATCAAACGCTGTTGGTCTGGCGGAATTCCCTCCTTGTCTTGGATTTTTGCTTTCACATTGTCGATGGTGTC
>NW_020630288.1:0-279 GCF_003573695.1 Papaver somniferum
TTACCATGCGTTGGTTGGTGACCTTGGACGGCTGAGATTTGCATCTAAGATGGAAGGGTGGCCGTTGATTGTCGTACGCCTTCGTTTTTGCAGCCGTGAAGGGAATGTCGGCATGGCATGGCTTAGGCGTGGCATGCCATTGGCACATGTGGACTGGTCGGCATGCCTTGGCATGCTTTAGGCACGGTGAAACTAGGGTTTTGGCGTTGGCCCAAAGGTTACCATGTGTTGGTTGGTGACCTTGGACGTCTGAGATTTGCATCTAAGATTGAAGGGTGG
>NW_020630288.1:479-752 GCF_003573695.1 Papaver somniferum
GCCTTGGCATATTTTAGGCACGACCAAACTAAAGTTTTGGCGTTGGTCCAAAGGTTACCATGTGTTGGTTGGTGACCTTGGACGTCTGAGATTTGCATCTAAGATGGAAGGGTTGTCGTTCATTGTCGCATGCCTTCGTTTTGGCAGCCGTGAAGGGAAGGCCGGCATGGCATAGCTTAGGCGCGGCAAGGTGGATGGTGCGGCATGCCATTGGCACATGTGGCATGGTCGGCATGCCTTGGTATGTTTTAGGCGCGGCCAAACTAGGGTTTT
>NW_020630289.1:0-474 GCF_003573695.1 Papaver somniferum
ACACAGAAAAAGTCGCAAAGAAATATCGTTGTTCAACAGCAGTACAAACATATAGTTTATAAACAGCAGTTACATTAGGTTTTTAGCCAATATTCTTCTTTGTAACAGCGACGTCTGTAACATCATTACAGCGTTGCAAATCTCTGTGTTATACAATTTCTCCAATAAAACACCTTTTTGAGCTATGGATTATTATTTTGAGCATGTTTTTGATATGAGGAGCTAAACCCCAACACTGGGATGACGGAGAAAGCCATATTTCATGCGTTTGGTAATTATATTTAATTCTTTTTATGACTTTTTGCATTAATTTAATCGTTTTATAATTTTTCTTAATTAGTTTGGAAGTCGTATGATGATGTATGCTTGGTCTAAGTGCTTTTGATGCATCATGCTAGTGATTTACAGTTAATCTTTTTAAAATCTACCCTGGCAAAGAATTAGAGTCAATAAACAAGAACTATAATTGTCGAA
>NW_020630289.1:485-1000 GCF_003573695.1 Papaver somniferum
TAAAATCTACCCTGGCAAAGAATTAGAGTCAATAAACAAGAACTATAATTGTCTAAGAATTGATTTTTGAACCACATGATATGAGGTTTGGTGGAATCCCGAGTCTCAGTAATCTCTCGACATTGTGACAAACCTTGTGTATATATTTTCTTTATTTTTATTGTTTTCTATTATTAAGTCTGAAATCGAGTCTACACAAGTAAGAGTTGAACGAACTTTATTTACCACTGTAAAACCACATCAGCGGAGCTGATGCTGGAGGACGTTGAAGCGGAGCAGCTGCTGAAGCGAACGTTGAAGCGGTTCCTTATCTTCAATTGACGACATGTGCAATGTGATTGGCCACACCGTCTCCGAGGATGTAATCTCAAGATGGAAGTTCCATCGTGACATGTGCGTAGACCACAAGTTCAACGCTCTCCCTGGTTTGTTGAGGGTTTTACTGAGATCCAAAATTTGCAGGCCGAGGCGATCGAAGGCCCTTCTATGGATATGATCAAACAACAAGAAACGAA
>NW_020630290.1:0-350 GCF_003573695.1 Papaver somniferum
CCCAACCTGTCCCTGAACCAGAGAACCAGATACCTGTGATTTTAGGTCGCCCATTTTTAGCTACGTCTAATGCGATCATTAACTGTCAAAATGGTGTGATGAGTTTATCTTTTGGTAATATGACTATGATGATGAACATTTTTAATGTCAGTAAGCAACCTCATGAGATAGATGACACATGTGTTGAGGAGGTGAACATTATAGAAGCCTTAGTTCAGGAGTCATTACAAAACATCTTGTCTGAAGACCCATTAGAAAGTTGTCTATCCCATTTTGGTTTAGATTTTGACGACGATAACACTATTGAACAGGTGAATGCTCTATTAGATTCTACCCCTGTGTTAGACACT
>NW_020630290.1:550-875 GCF_003573695.1 Papaver somniferum
GATGGCTACTCCGGTTATAATCAGATCGTTATTGCCCCAGAAGACCAAGATAAAACCACTTTTACCTGTCCCTTTGGTACCTTTGCGTATAGACGCATGCCTTTCGGGCTATGTAATGCCCTTGCAACTTTTCAGCGTTGTATGATGAGCATATTTTTTGATGTGGTAGAACGGTTCTTAGAGGTCTTTATGGATGATTTTTCAGTGTTTGGTTCATCTTTCTATGAGTGCTTGCATCATTTGACATTAGTGTTGACTAGGTGTAAGGAAAAAAATTTAGTGCTTAATTGGGAAAAATGTCATTTCATGGTTAAATCAGGAATTG
>NW_020630291.1:0-298 GCF_003573695.1 Papaver somniferum
AGAATTATATGAAGTTATTACGTGAGACTTTGCTGTTGCTGGTTTATAAATAGGTGCTGGGATATCATAGAAGGGAGACGGAGAGTTTGGGAGATTACAGAGCTGTGAAAGTCGAGTTGCAGAAGAATCACCATTTCTGCTGCTGTGACTAACACCAAGAACATAAGGCGCGCAACATCAGTCGTTTCTCAATAGTGGAAATGACACACATGCGTGGGTCGAGAGCTACATAATCAGCGACAGTACTGTTCTATCGTTCTTTTCAGTTTGTAACAAATATAACTGTTACAAAACCCAG
>NW_020630291.1:309-1000 GCF_003573695.1 Papaver somniferum
CTGTTCTATCGTTCTTTTCAGTTTGTAACACTTATAACTGTTGCAAACCCGGTTTTTAATAGTTTTTCTCCATTTCATCTTTGTAAACACCCTTTGAGCAATAAAAATGAATTTTGAGTGTGTTTCCAACATGATGATGAGTTAATTCTCCCACAACCAAGGCAATGAGGAAGCTATTCACGCATGAATAATGGGTAACTACTTCATTTTCTCTAATTTTTAATTATAATTCATTCAATCACTGCTTTTGTAGAGTTTTTAAATGTTTACATAATTTTCTTAATTACTTGTGATTCAATTTGATAGATTATACTTTTTTTAATCAATTGATAGTCTATGCTTGGGGAATACAATTAATATTTGAGAATATGTTTGATTATTTGTGAATTAAGAAATAAGAGACTTAAAAGATAATTAGAGTTTTGGATTATTTGCCATAATTTATTCATGTGTGATAGTGGAATCAGTGTCTTGGTTATTCCTAATAATCTTGAATTAAGTTTTGTTTGTTTTTAAATTTCATTAAATCTAAAATATTTTGCTTTCACAAGTCTCAACGAACCTATTAATAACAACAACTTGAAATCCCATCAGGCTGCCAAACGAAAGGTAGCCACGATCAACGGCTACCCCTCCTCCTGAGATGCAGATTTCAGCCGTACAAGTTCGCCACCAAACTTGTGGCAACTTT
>NW_020630292.1:0-573 GCF_003573695.1 Papaver somniferum
TTTGATGAGAAATGGTGTAACAACTGTATAACGTCCTCTAAGAATGTTTCAACGATTGAAATGAGAGTTTAAATTACATAACCAATGGTGGACATAAGCATTTTTGTAGAAACACATTTATGTATAAGTCCTATTCCTTGAACCAAAGTTTACGAACTTTGTTGATCAATAGAACCGTAAGAATGACATGATCCAAGTCCGCGAACTCAGTCCCCGAACTTCCGAAGTTCTCAAACCCGAGAATTTCTGCTGGATTTGACAAACTACTTGCGTGAAGCTAAGTCCGCAAACTCAGTCCACAAACCGGCGAAGTTCTCATACCCGAGAATTTTTGCTGGAGTTTGTAAACTCTGCTCGGTAACTTAAGTCCGCGAACCTAGTCTGCGAACTTGAGAAGGTTATATATCTGAAGATGATTTCTGAACTTAAACTTAAAAAAACTAAGGAATGCAGTTTGCAAACCGTGGCTATAAAAGTTCATGAACCGATTCAAGTGAATCAAATCATCTTTGCTTCAATTGTGTCTTGTGTAGTACATAAGATTTCCTTGCAATTGAACAACTCTCTAACTAG
>NW_020630292.1:584-1000 GCF_003573695.1 Papaver somniferum
TTCAATTGTGTCTTGTGTAGTACATAAGATTTCCTTGCAATGGAACAACTCTCTAACTAGTTCATATTGAAGTCATTTGAACCAGTTATGGTAAAGAAGAACATGGTTCATATGAAATGCTCATATGGCTAACCTTTTGGTTAACTATTGTTGAACCAACAAGTGCATACGTTTGTGTACGGTTAACAAACCTAAAAACGTGCATTGTGAAGTGTGTATAACAAGCTAAGTTTTCGATCTAAGAGGTTGAGAAATATTAGCTTGAATATAAATCAGGTTTTCATCTAAGTTGGATATTGATTGCTTTGTTACCAAGGTAACTTAATTGCAAACCCTGATTTGAAAGACTATATAAAGGAGATATCTAGTATTGTGAAAAACTAATCCCCACACCTTACGTGTGATACTAGTTTGCG
>NW_020630293.1:0-600 GCF_003573695.1 Papaver somniferum
TGCTAAACTTACAACCTTTGGGATCATTGGAGTACTTGGAAGTGACGAAGATTTCGAGGAATGTTGAAGAATAGACATGTGGAATATGAGGTACTAAAGTTTCTTTATCTTTTTTGTATTCCATATGTATTGATAATTTTGTCACTAAAATTGACAAAGGGGGAGATTGTTAGAGCATTGCTCGGTCGAACTCGCATGCGTTGCTATCTCAAACATGTTTGTCAATGTTAGTGATCAAAACTATAAGTCTTGATTTCTAGTCTATTATAGCTAAGTCTCGGACTAGGATAAAAAGTTTAGTTGAGCTCAAGGACTTCATGGCGATTCATCAAACAAGTAGAAGAACTACTCAAGGAACCGGTGGAACTTCTCGACAAATAGGTATGTGAAGACTTGAACTTATCTATCACTCAAAAGTTTATATACTCTATCTCCTACTCTTTGAGACAATAATTCGTATGCTATATATATAGACTTGGATTATACACATTTGGTATTTCGAGCCGAATATACCTCGCCTATCTATATCTCGAAATATGTGTTGGTAAGCTTTTCGCTTCGATCAAGTTTATCTTTACCATGTGACGAAAGTCATGATAT
>NW_020630293.1:611-1000 GCF_003573695.1 Papaver somniferum
GGTAAGCTTTTCGCTTCGATCAAGTTTATCTTTACCTAGTGAAGAAATCATGATATGTTTCAATCATCTTAAAAATTACTTTGACGAGAAACGGTGTAACAACTATATAACTTCCTCTAAGAATGTTTTAATGATTAAAATGAGAGTTTAGAATACATAACCAATGGTGGACATAAGCATTGTTGTGGAACAAATTTATGTATAAGTCTTATTCCTTGAACCAAAGTTTGCGAACTTTGTTGATCAAGAGAACCGGATGAATGGCATGAGCCAAGTCCGCTAACTCAGTATACCCAGTCCGCGAATTGGCGAAGTTCTCATACCCGAGAATTTCTGCTGGAGTTTGTAAACTCTGCCCGGTAACTTAAGTCCGCGAACCTAGTCTGCGA
>NW_020630294.1:0-289 GCF_003573695.1 Papaver somniferum
AGCGGGTGTAGCGAGTTTTGATGAACAGCAAGTAAAGAGCGTTGGATGATCCCATATAGATTGAATTGAACGGCTACGATGGAGAGGTATGTGGAGACCGTTGGATTATGAGATACAACAAAATTGACGACACCAGATGGAGTTAGGTGTTATAGTGTTAAGCGGAAGTATCGAGGTTTGATGCGCAGGCAAATAAGCGACCGTAGGATCTAAATGTGATCTAATCTGAAGGCTTGGAATTTAGGTACTATGGTGTTTTGCAGGGACTTCAGATTTTGATGAACGATGA
>NW_020630294.1:489-759 GCF_003573695.1 Papaver somniferum
AAGCAGCAGCAGCAGCAACACCTGTTGGCTCAAAAAGAGAAGTAAGTTTCTTGCTAGAAGTTAAGAAATTCAGCTGCACTACACAGCAGCTACTAAAACAGCAAGTTACACTAAAATGCAATAATGCAATGCATGATGAGTATGCTAGAATGAAACAATATGCAAAAACAGCCAAGAAAAATTCAACACAACACAACCAAGAGTCTCCCCGGCAGCGGCGCCAAAAACTTGGTGGGTCTCTAAAAGAGTCACAAACTATACCTGCAAGTG
>NW_020630295.1:0-407 GCF_003573695.1 Papaver somniferum
AGAAAAACTCCCCGATGTGGGACTAAAAGCTTTATATAGTTTCTTAAAACTATTAAAAATTGGAAACTCCACGATGTGGGACTAAAAAATTTCATTCACAAAATAAAACAATAAATTATAATTTTTTATTAAAACTTTAAAAAATTATTTTTATATTAATCGTTTTCCAACATTTTCTTAACGAGAAACATAACTGGGTGTTGATTCGATTAATAAGAAATTTTTGGAGCACAAAGATAAACACCAGTTGAATTGGAAGGAAGAAAAACAACCCACAAACGTCCGACATGGCTGAAGTGAGCTCCTATAAAACAAGCAAGCTACATAACTACTCAGACGCACGTACTGACATATACAAGCAAAACACACATAGAGGGACTAACTACCTCACAAACACAAACGTAACT
>NW_020630295.1:418-1000 GCF_003573695.1 Papaver somniferum
CAAACACACATAGAGGGACAACTCTTAACTATCTCACAGACACAAACGTAATATGTTACCTAGTTAGCTAGCTAGACTAGAACTTATAAGATCATCAATTGTCGTCCAGCAGTTATCACTTCCGAATTCCCTGGAAATAAGCTTTTGGATTACTTTCAAAAACATCTCTAGAAATTTGCTTACCACCCCCTCCCGGGGCTTTCATCATTCCACCACCAGTACCACCGCCACAATGACAAGCACTGTTTTTGCCTCCTGCACCCGATGATGATTTGGCCCCACAAGAAGCAGATGAGCCTTTACCACCTCCACTTCCTCCTTTATTTCCTCCTCCTCCTCCACCCCCTTTACCTCCTCCTCCACCACCTTTGCCTCCACCTTTACCACCCATTTTTGTCTTTATACTCGCACGCCGATGAATAATGAAAGAGGAACTCGCTTAGTGTTCACTCCTAAAGAATAAATTTAATCGGTAGTGGAGGACGTATGCTTGATAGTCTCTATTGGTGATTTCAGGAAGGGTTCGTTAAGTTCATTTATTTATTTATTTATAATGATGGGAATGGCATGACCGCCAACATA
>NW_020630296.1:0-365 GCF_003573695.1 Papaver somniferum
TTAATGGGTTTAGGCTTACCTATAAAGCACAGCCAAGCTGTTCGGTTTGGTTGCAAAAGCCCAGTTGGGCTTTGGATCGTCCTAAGCTTTGGCTTTTCTATGGCCCAGCTGGGCTTTGGTTTAACTTCTTCACCTTCTGCAACTTACAGCCCAGTTGGGCTTTGGATCTTCCTAAACTTTTGTTGGAGAGGCCCAGTTGGGCTTTGGCTCTCAGCAACAAGCTCAGACCAGCAACTCAACAATAGCAGAAGGAGAACAACAGCAGCACCATAGGCTGGCTGTAGCAATGGCCCAAGCTCCAGCAGCAGCAGGAAGAAGTAGCAGTAGCACCAGGGAGAAGAAGAAAGTAGCAGCACAGCTCAGTT
>NW_020630296.1:376-745 GCF_003573695.1 Papaver somniferum
TTGTTGGAGAGGCCCAGTTGGGCTTTGGCTCTCAGCAACAAGCTCAGACCAGCAACTCAACAATAGCAGAAGGAGAACAACAGCAGCACCAGAGGCTGGCTGTAGCAATGGCCCAAGCTCCACCAGTAGCAGGAAGAAGTAGCAGTAGCACCAGGGAGAAGAAGAAAGTAGCAGCACAGCTCAGTTCAGCAGGCAGCAGCAGCAGATCAGCAGCAGGACCAGGAGCAGCAGAGGCAGTTTACAGCTCCAGCACCAACATCTCCAAATATCCAGCAGGTTGCACAGCTGCAAGTCCTCAGCACCAGTAGCTTCTTAGCACCACAGTACTAAAGTATCAACAGCAGCAGCAAAGAGCAACCAGCAGCAACA
>NW_020630296.1:756-1000 GCF_003573695.1 Papaver somniferum
CCAGGAGCAACAGAGGCAGTTTACAGCTCCAGCACCAACATCTCCAAATATCCAGCAGGTTGCACAGCTGCAAGTCCTCAGCACCAGTAGCTTCTTAGCACCACAGTACTAAAGTATCAACAACAGCATCAAAGAGCAACCAGCAGCAACATGGGCCACAACACCAGTTCAGGAACTTCAGCTTCACTGCAGTTCCAACAGCAACAGCAGCTTCAAAACAGCACAGCCAAGTCCCCGGCAGCGG
>NW_020630297.1:0-347 GCF_003573695.1 Papaver somniferum
GGATGATGGAATGGATCCAATCTTACGGTTAAGAAGGAAAACGGGTTTGGGTATTGAATTTTGGGTTTAGGATATGGGTTTGGGTTTAGGAATTGGATTTGGGATTAGGTAATCTTGAGCCCACTTCTTCTTTAATAACAATTTCTTCCTTTTTAAGCCCATTTTCATCCTTGAGTCTTCCATACCGCGTTCTGCACTTCTTTTCCGCTAGAGTTTCCTCCGGATTTTTCCCGTGTCTTTGCTCTTTTCGCTACGCTATTCATCCAAACTTTATTTGGTACCTAAAAATGCAAAATTAATTAATAAAAAGATTTATTCTTGAAAACAATGAAAATACAGAATATGGG
>NW_020630297.1:371-1000 GCF_003573695.1 Papaver somniferum
AAAAATATTTATTCTTGAAAACAATGAAAATACAGAATATGGGATAAAATGTAGAATTAATGCACAAAAGATGAGTTAAATGCCAAGAAAAATATATAGAAATATGCACTTTTTAGCACTCATCATTCCTCAACTCCTACAACCAAGATGCTTCCATCCACTTAGATTGGTTAGTTCCATCCTTAATAAGCATAAATTTCTAGGCTCCGGAGTTTAATATAATGCAACTAAAAAGTTTTTCCCATACCCCCAAACTTAAATCTAGCATTGTCCTCAATGTTCTAAAGATAAAATGAAAAACATGAACAAGGAGAAACTGTTACCATTTGAAGCAAAAGAGTTAAGGAAAGATATTACCGTGTCGCATGAATATTCGGTTACCTCCCAAGAAGTGCTAAGTTTAATGTCTTCAGCCAGACTAAGAAAGAATTAATCACCTCGAATCATATAGCAATAATCGAGACAATTGTGGATCATCTGCATCAAAAAGTGTTACCACAAATAAAAGGAAACTGCAAGAAACCAAGAAAATGAACAACAAGAGCACACCCTTGTCTAGTTTCCTGTTTAAGATAACTATATCTAGTTGTGGTTAAGGTTCAGGTTTAGGTTCAATAAAGGGGTCTAAA
>NW_020630298.1:0-270 GCF_003573695.1 Papaver somniferum
GAGGTGTGAAATATATCAGATCGGATGAAACTGTAACCTATTACTGAACTCAGGTTGCAAGATTACCATATACGGACCCGATGTTCTCGTCCAGGTGAGGTTTGAGGTGTGAAATATATCAGATTAGATGAAAATGCAATCTATTATTGAACTCTAGTTGCAAGATTACCATATACAAACCCGATGTTCTCGTCCAGGTGAGGTTTGAGGTGTGAAATATATCAGATCGGATGAAACTGCAACCTATTACTGAACTCAGGTTGCAAGATT
>NW_020630299.1:0-495 GCF_003573695.1 Papaver somniferum
ATAACATGGTTTTAACCTTTAAAAACATTATACACTTAATGGAAAAACAAAAATATATAAACATAACACACATACACACCAAAAAAAAAGAAGAAAAAACAACCGACTCACTGAATCTTGATCAAGAAGTTCGATTTGGAACCCAAATAGTAATAATGAATTTGAAGATTTAGTTTAACCAACATGTTTTTGGTAAAATAAGTTTATTGTTTGTCCAGATTGGGATTTTCAAAGAACCTAATCTTATAAGATATATTCATAAAAAAATAATACCCTAATTAGCATCGGTTCTGATACGATCTTCTAAGATAACTAGTTCAAGATTATTTGAGACTAAATGATATAAAGAAGGAAAATAACAAATACATTTGCAAAAGCTTTACTAAGATCCAAAGTAGGAACATGAATTAGTAAAACAGGTGCATGATCATCCCAAAACAATGCTGCCATATTTTCCCCTCATTCTCCCCCCCCCCCCCCCCCCCCCCCCCCCCC
>NW_020630299.1:506-1000 GCF_003573695.1 Papaver somniferum
TGTAGTATACCTGCAATCTCGTTCATTTAATTGCTTCAAGCAGACTTATACCTTCTGCTTCTTCGGCAGAGAAAGCTTGAATTGTCCCTGATTTCGCTCCTCTGAAGTTTTTTGAAGCATTTTTGTTAGATTATACCATGGCCTAAAATATTGAGTCTACAGGAATCTAAGATGCATGACTGTTCAATTTGTTGGTGTTGGGTGAGGGAGTTATCCAACTTTTGCATTATTGTTTAAATTTAACAGTATTGCTGATGCTATGAGATATTTCAGGATTCCAATGGCTAAAGTACCCTTGTATTGCTAGTGAGACCGGTAAAGGAGTAGACATCTTATTTATGAAAATCTTACTATATTTCTCTTTCCATATAAACCATCACTTAGTAGATGCAGATGCATTAAATTGCATATGTTCTCTGTACTTCCCATTTATTATATTCATCTATAAAGGTAAGACAAGGGTTATAAATTACACCTTGAATTTCCATGTATAA
>NW_020630300.1:0-310 GCF_003573695.1 Papaver somniferum
TGGAACCCACAAAGGAAATCAACATAGGAACGGAAGAAGACCCGAAGAGGGTCAAAATTGGGACCATCATGGGCGAAGGGAGAGAACATTCCTTAACCAAATTACTTAAGGAATATGCGGATGTGTTCGCCTGGATGTTAGGAGATATGCCGGGGATTGACCCAAAAGTAATCCAACATGAACTACGCATCAAACAGGGCACGCCCCCGTTCAGGCAGAAAATACGAAAAGTGGCTCCAGAATATCATGAGGCGGTAGAAACAGAACTTCGGAAGCTACTAGACGCAGGATTTATCAAGGAAGTCAAGTA
>NW_020630300.1:510-709 GCF_003573695.1 Papaver somniferum
ACATGTTTCTATCTCTGGAAGAGGAATTGCAGACCTCAACTTATCAATCAAACAAGCTTTCAAATTATCAAGTCAGTGGAATCTACCTACAATATTGGGGAAAGTAGTTAATCTACAATCTCTCAGGGCTCCCCCATCAGTGTACATAAGTGTAGGACCAGGGGGAAGGCACCCAGCAGAAAGAGATACCCAACCAATC
>NW_020630300.1:720-1000 GCF_003573695.1 Papaver somniferum
GCCCAGGATTTGCCAGCGGGGTGACAGGTCTCAAGACGATCACGAAGGTACCTTCCTTCAGTATCGCACTCAAAAACACTTAACAACTTTTGTTTTGATTTTTCACAAACTTAAAATACAAACACTTAAAAACAACATTGTAGGTATATCAAGAAGAGGATTCATTTCACAAAGGGTGATTACAAGAAGTGAACGGCCAAAGCCAAGGATACACAATCAAAAAACATCCTTGTTACATGGTTACAAAAAATATAATTATGCCGCGGACCCTACAGAACGC
>NW_020630301.1:0-501 GCF_003573695.1 Papaver somniferum
AATGATAGAAATCAGGAGAATGGACAACGTCAGGGAAGAAATAATCAAGATGGCGAAGGGAATCGAGAGGAAGGAAGGAGAATTTTACATGAGAGAGAAACTCAAAGAAATCAACAAATGATTGAAGAAGAAATTGAAAGACATTATGCTGAACAAGCACGTTTAACTTGCGAACGTGAAAAATTGAGAGCGGAAATGGAAGAACAAGAGGTTCAAGAGGCGTACACAAAACCGTAATAACGGTAATCTCAATGAAGAGTATGATAGAGTACAGAGGAGGGCTGAAAGACAACGATTGGAATTGATAAGAAATGAACAAAATGATGGAGGGGAAAATGAGAGACATCATCATATACGAATTCAAGATAGAGATGAGGAAGAGAACCGCAGGAGAAGACGAGATGAGGATGATGAAGAAGAAATGCAAAATTTCGCGAGAGAAGAAAGACATGAACGCAGAAGAAGGGAGGCGAAATTAAAAAGACCAATGGATCAAAATTC
>NW_020630301.1:512-1000 GCF_003573695.1 Papaver somniferum
GCGAGAGAAGAAAGACATGAACGCACAAGAAGGGAGGCGAAATTAAAAATACCAATGGATCAAAATTCAAGCGTAAATGAACAAATCTTAAAAGAATTGGAAGAAATGAGAGGAATGCTAAATAATAGAGGAGAAGTAGGCAGAAGACAATTAGATGAAGCTATAGAAGAAGCTGCGAAAACTCCATTTACAAGAGAAGTACAACTAGGAGGAATACCTCCGAAATGCAATTTGCCCGCATTAACCAACATTTTTGATGGAACAACTTGTGCAATTCAACACATTAAAGCCTACGTGAGTTGCATGTTGCAGTGGGAAAATCATGATGCCGTATTGTGCAAGTATTTTGCATCTAGTCTAACAGGAGAGGCGTTAAAATGGTTCGAAGGTCTACCAAAAAATACAATAACATCTTTAAATCACTTGCAGACCACATTCTTGGGGACATATATAAGTAACAATTCCTCGCGACCTGGTATTGAAGATGT
>NW_020630302.1:0-450 GCF_003573695.1 Papaver somniferum
CCTCAAAATAAAATTTCCGAAAACTTGAAAATCGGATGTTTATCGATTAAAGTTATCTCCCGGTTATTTATATTCGGCTGTTTTACTATATATTTTAGCTTCCGATTATATCATTTTTTGCACTCAGTAAACTGTGTACATTCATTTGCATAAATCGGGTGTTTTGGGTAACCGATAGGATTCCGAATATAGTATATTCGGCAGTTTGACTTATTTAATAACCTCCGATTATTGTATAATAATTTGTTGCTTTCATATGCAGGCCGTTGAAGAGTTTGTTGATGATTTCTATTTGAGGCCCGACACTTCCCTATGCTATGCAAACGATTTGGTATACTCATTACTACTTTTTTTTTCTTCAAAATTTATATGTTAAATGGTTATGCTTATTTGTTTTGTTTTATGCACGTTTAGACATTTGGAAGTAAGAAAGAGACAAAGGAATGGCTT
>NW_020630302.1:461-1000 GCF_003573695.1 Papaver somniferum
TTTTGTTTTATGCACGTTTAGACATTTGGAAGTAAGAAGGAGGCAAAGGAATGGCTTATGAACAAGGCAAAAGATAACATGTGCGTGGTAGTTCAAAATAATCATGTTAGTGACACTCGATTTGAAATGATTTGCGAGCGAGGTGGGACGCGAAAGAGTCACGAGGGAAAGAATAGTAAGTACGTACGGAAGACGAATAGGAAATACCGAATCAATACCAAGAAGATAGGACGCCCATTTAAGATTGTCTTCTATAAGCCCGATGGTATTAAAGGTAAGAGTATAAAATGTATAAAGTTGATAACGGTTGTCACAACTATGATGATCCGTTGGATTTAATTGGACATGTAATGGTTTCCAAGTTAAAACCACATCAAATGCAGACGGTGAGGTCTATGCGTATCCAAAAAGCGAGTGCGATCTTAAGTAAATGCTTTCATCAAATTTTGTTGATAGATGCTACTTATAAGACAAACAAGTATAACATGCCGTTGTTGAACATTGCTTGCCATACTTCGGACAAAAACACGTTTACGATT
>NW_020630303.1:0-522 GCF_003573695.1 Papaver somniferum
AAAGGACGAGGATTTGACTAGAGATACCCCCGTTTTAGATGATGTAGTATTTCCAGTCTACAAATCCGATAATGATTTAGAGGAAAGAGTTTACCCTGAGAATACTGCTTTAGAATCTAGCGATTTAGAAACACTAGTCTTAGAAGATGATAAACTCGTAGAAATGAGTGAGGATGAACCCAACTTAGAAGAATCAATTGACCATTTCCAGGAATCTGATGACCTAGAAATTAGGGAAGTTGTGACTAGTCTTTATAGAGACACAGAAAACTCTAAGTTTGGGGGTGATTATCATTCCCCGTGTTCTTTATCTCTTAGAAAGTTCCCTCGTGTAGGACTTGAAATTTATGCCTCAACCATCTTACAAGATTATCTTCATACATGTTTTGCCGAACCTAATGATGTCCAGAAAGAAGCTCAGTTGTTAGAAACCCATCCTCTGGTTGATGTGGTTAACCCAGGCTATGATACCAAGATTGACTTTGTTTTCCCACCAAAAACTTTTCTTCTAATTGTGGGAAC
>NW_020630303.1:655-1000 GCF_003573695.1 Papaver somniferum
CCTGAACCGGATCTTAGCTTTGAGGAAATCCAACCAATGAAAGATTTTTATTTAGACCCTCTTATAGAGCCTGAACCTGAACTACAACTAGATGTAGTTGTCTTAAGCAAGGGTATATTCGGTATCTTCTTGGTCTGTTGCAGTTTCCTCTTCTTGTGGGTAACACTTTTTGATCCAGATGACCCACAATTATTTCGGCTACTGCTATATGGTTCTACGAGGTGACTAATTCTTCCAATGTCTGGCTGAAGACTTTAAACTTAGCACTTCTTGGGAGGTAACCCATGCTCATGCAACACGGTAATATCTTTCCTTAACTCTTTTGCTTCAAGTGGTAACAGTTTC
>NW_020630304.1:0-481 GCF_003573695.1 Papaver somniferum
GATTTATGAAAAGAAAAGAGAGCACAAGACAAGATCCCTAGAAACTTTTCAAACAATTTAAATCTATACTAAGCGATACCCGGCCATTCAAGAGATTGAATAAATAGGGACGGACCCAGAAATGTTTTAAGGGTAGGGCTAGAATATTACTACCTGCCAATGCGGCCGAAGGGTGCGGCAAATTTTTTAGAAAGAATTTTGTAATCTATCTATATTATAAGGGACAATGGTGTTTTACTACATCGACGGCTCCCTACAGTTTGGACACATAAAGGACGATCTAGATCAAGCAAAATATAAGGGACAATGGTGTTTTTACCATTGGACGACCCTCTACATTTTGGGCATATAAAGAACGGTTGTGATCGATCAGCTAATACGTGACCTATATTCTCGATTTATAAAACATTGTCAAGATTTAAGTGTTTTTTCTATAACCAGAATCAACGGTGCCCTACACTTTGGGGAGATAAAGAACGAC
>NW_020630304.1:492-850 GCF_003573695.1 Papaver somniferum
TTCAATATTTAAGTGTTTTTTCTATAACCAGAATCAACGGTGCCCTACACTTTGGGGAGATAAAGAATGACCGAGATCCCGCCATTACAAACATCTCTCTTCTCCTAGAAATGTCCGCCAAATAATATTTCCATTCAATGTAAAAGGCGTTACCCTTTTTGGCGATCAAATAATAATTCTCAAAGACGTTACTCTTCTGAGAGATCAAAAATGAAAGAAAGATTATCCATTGAGAAGATCTATTATACCAAGTATCATTCTTATTTTTGTTGGTTCAGATTAGGTTTATTTTTCAATTTTTTCTTTCTAATCTCATTTTTTATTCGAGAAACAAACACAAGGATGGATTAGCAGTCTA
>NW_020630304.1:861-1000 GCF_003573695.1 Papaver somniferum
ACACTCTATTGGTTTGTTTGTTTTTTTGTGTGTGTCAACCTGCTAGATGCATTCTCTTCATCTAAATTAGGTTTCTTTCTTATTAATATATTTCAGATTGTTTTAATCATTTTCTTTGGTTTTGTTTTTCGAAATTTAG
>NW_020630305.1:0-412 GCF_003573695.1 Papaver somniferum
GTTAATCTATAGTCCAGACCGAAGTTAATTTGGAGTAGCTAGTGTCTGTAGCGGTTGCGGTTTCCTCGTTAACAAAATTATTGTGTCTGTGTTATTTCTTTTCCGCATTATATTTTGTTATATAATTGAAATATCACAGGTTGTGCGTTGTTCAATCAATTAGAATATCCGACCTTTTGGTTGTTGATTTAAATTGATTGACACTTGGATATTGGTCTTTGGTACCATCCAAGTTATCTCTCTAGTATTTGATAAAGACTCGCAGATTTCTATTTGCTTGAGTATATATCAAATCGAGAGATTGAGATATAAACTCTTTGATATACTTTTTATCTAGATTGAGTCTGACTGTCTAGAAAGTATATTGGAGTTTGTCCATACAGATTGCTAAGCGAAATATTGGGTGTGGTTG